>NW_008412539.1:0-275 GCF_000622305.1 Nannospalax galili | reverse complement strand
GCATTGTGATGGAACAATTAGCATTGTCTTGGCACAATAGAACATTGTGAATCTGTATTGTAACGTTGTGATGGCTCATTGGAGCAATACAATGGCACATGGGCCTATATTGTTGGCACTTTGGAGCATGGTGATGTCACATTGGAGCATTGTGATAATAAATTGGAGCATTGCGATGACACATTGCAGTATTGTGATGTCATATTGGGGGACTGTGGGGTGACATTGAGCATCATGTTTGCATATTGAGCATGGTGATGACACAATGGATCATT
>NW_008412538.1:0-275 GCF_000622305.1 Nannospalax galili | reverse complement strand
AAAAAAAAAGAGAGGAAAAGTTTAGGGAAGAAAAACTTTCTCCTCTCTGTATAATCTGGTAGTCAAGGCAGGGTATAAGAACACAGATCTACCTGGAAAGATGACATTGCTGGGATAATGGAGTCCTATCCCCGCCCGTTCATTTTTCTCTTGAGTCCAGTTCATGTAATCCCAGGGAAAAGTGGAAGAAGAGATAGAACTTGTCTGAATCCTTCATTCTTTACATTTTCAGATCCAGACTCAGGACCAATCAAATACTAAATTGAGAAAGAGAG
>NW_008412537.1:0-275 GCF_000622305.1 Nannospalax galili | reverse complement strand
AACACTTGGTCCCAGTTGGTGGTGCTGTTTGGGGAGGTTATAGAACTTTTAAGGATGAAGCCTTGTTAGAGGAAATGCTTCATTAGGAACAGATTTTGAGAGATCACAGCCCTGCCCGACTTCTAGTGAGCTCTCTCTGCTTTCTGTGTGTGGATTAAAACACCATGCCTCCCTCTAGCTGCCATGCCTCCCTGCCATGACAGGCTCTTATCCTCCTGGAACCGTAAACCAGAATAAACTCTTTCTTCCATAGGTTGCTTTTGGTCACAATGTGC
>NW_008412536.1:0-275 GCF_000622305.1 Nannospalax galili | reverse complement strand
TAGGAGTATGATAATATTAGGGTTGGGGTAAGTTTAGGGCTAGGGATAGGGTCAGGTTTATGGATAGGGCTAGGGTTCGGATTAAGAGTATTTCAAAGTTTAATATTAGTGTATGGTTACGGCTTGGTCTAGGATTAGTAGTATGGTTATAGTTAGGGTTAAGTTTAATGCTAGGTTTCTGAAATGGTTTAGGGTTAGTATTTTGTCTAGGTAATATATTGAACGTTGGGATTAGGGTTTAGGCTAAGGACAGGTTTAGAGCTATGGTTACATTT
>NW_008412535.1:0-275 GCF_000622305.1 Nannospalax galili | reverse complement strand
AAATCACAAGAGGGAAAAAAATAAATCCAAGTTTTCAATGAACAAAACCTGTCTTAAATCTCCCCCAAAGAAACACCATTTAAAAGCATCTCGATTATGGGGCTGAAGAGATGGCTCAGCGGTTAAGACCACTGACTACTCTTGCAGAGGACCTGGGTTGGATTCCCAGCACTCATATGGCAGCTAACCACTGTCTGTAACTCCAGTTCCAGGGGAATATGATGCCCTCTTCTGACCTCTGTGGACATTGCATAACATGGATGCACTTACATACA
>NW_008412534.1:0-275 GCF_000622305.1 Nannospalax galili | reverse complement strand
AACACTTGGTCCCAGTTGGTGGTGCTGTTTGGGGAGGTTATAGAACTTTTAGGGATGAAGCCTTGTTAGAGGAAATACTTCATTAGGAACAGATTTTGAGAGATCACAGCCCTTCCCGACTTCTAGTGAGCTCTCTCTGCTTTCTGCGTGTGGATTAAAACACCATGCCTCCCTCTAGCTGCCATGCCTCCCTGACATGACAGACTCTTATCCTCCTGGAACCATAAACCAGAATAAACTCTTTCTTCCATAGGTTGCTTTTGGTCACAATGTGC
>NW_008412533.1:0-275 GCF_000622305.1 Nannospalax galili | reverse complement strand
ACTTGTGTCTTGATGGCTGTTTCATGTTTTTCTCTGGTATGTAGATTTCCACATGAACCACAGAAGTCTGAACTAAATATCCTGAAACCTGTTAAAGAAAATACTCTTGGGACCCGAAATAAGTGGTACAGATGGTTTGTGGTGTGGATGTTGCTGTTAGTATAATACAAATTGCAATGAGATTTTGGATTAAGTAATAGGGATTGGGCAGAGTCTCAGCTCCACAAGAGTGAATGAGAGTTTTGGAGCCCAAGGCAGGTTGGGTGTTATCAATA
>NW_008412532.1:0-275 GCF_000622305.1 Nannospalax galili | reverse complement strand
TAGACTATAGGAAACATTTTACAAAGAGGCCGTAAGCCCTTAAACTGGGGCGAACTGTCCTATGGGCATCAGCGAACACACCTAGGCCCTCCTGCGCACTCCCGAGGGCAGCACAAGAAACATCCTTTGAACATTTAAATTTCTTCCCTACAGCAACAGTGAGCGCTTGCCTGATGTGTGAGCAGGTGTCTCCACTCCAGGAGGCGAGTGGCCCCCTTCAGGCCCCAGGCTTTTCTTCAGCAGCACTTTCATACGTTCGGCGATCAGATGCCATT
>NW_008412531.1:0-275 GCF_000622305.1 Nannospalax galili | reverse complement strand
TAGACTATAGGAAACATTTTACAAAGAGGCCGTAAGCCCTTAAACTGGGGCAAACTGTCCCGTGGGCATCAGCGAACACACCTAGGCCCTCCTGCGCAGTCCCGAGGGCAGCACAAGAAACATCCTTTGAACATTTAAATTTCTTCCCTATAGCAACAGTGAGCGCTTGCCTGATGTGTGAGCAGGTGTCTCCACCCCAGGAGGCGAGTGGCCCCCTTCAGGTTCCAGGCTTTTCTTCAGCAGCACTTTCATACGTTCGGCGATCAGATGCCATT
>NW_008412530.1:0-275 GCF_000622305.1 Nannospalax galili | reverse complement strand
TCCAGTTCCAGGGGATCTGATGCCCCCTTCTGGCCTCTTAAGGCATTGCACACATGTGATGCACTTACATACATGCAGGCAAAATACTTATATATGTAAAATATAAATAGATAAAATTGGCAACTCCATATGGTTGAAGCTAATAATTATATAATGTACTACTAATAATTGCTATGATAATTCAGAATTTTCTGGTTATTTCTAACATAAAATTTTATGGTCATGAAAAATTAAAATAACTTAAATTTTATATCTTTTATTGTAGAAGGTAAGAT
>NW_008412529.1:0-275 GCF_000622305.1 Nannospalax galili | reverse complement strand
TTTAGGCCATTTTTATAGAGTACCACCACTCTACTGAGTGTGCCAAATCAACAAATAGTGAAAGATCAAGAAGATAGGCAAATATGGACTTTGTTAAAATTGTTGCATATTATATTTGCTGCTGTTCTTCCCCATCCCAAATTGTTGTGATTATAAAAGTCTGATAGAATTATTCCCACACACAAAATGACATCTGGAAAACAAAGCCATGTTAGTATTCATTGGAAGTGCTCATGAAAAACTGTTGAAATGAATAATTTGAAGAATTTGGAAAT
>NW_008412528.1:0-275 GCF_000622305.1 Nannospalax galili | reverse complement strand
TTGTCTGCTAGATTTGATTTCTGGCTAGTGCTCTCTATCTGTCTGATCAGGTGACCACTCCCTGGCAGGTAGGCTGGAAAAGAAAGACTGGTCTCCTCTTCCTGTAAAGCCACTCATACTGCTGAGTGAGCCTGCACCCTCACTTATCTTGATCACCTTACCAAAGTCCCATCCCCAAGCACAGACACTGGCATTAGCATTTCCAAGTGAATCTGTGTGAAAGAAATCTAATCCAGAGAACACACTGTCAAAATTCTGTGAAAATTCTTTCAATA
>NW_008412527.1:0-275 GCF_000622305.1 Nannospalax galili | reverse complement strand
GGGCGTCCCTCAAAACATGGCGATGGAGGAGGGCATCCCTCAAAACATGGCGATGGAGGAGGGCGTCCTTCAAAACATGGCGATGGAGGGCGTCCCTCAAAACATGGCGATGGAGGAGGGCATCCCCCCAAAAAACACGGGGATGGAGGAGGGCATCCCCCCAAAACATGGTGATGGAGGAGGGCGTCCCCCCAAAACATGGTGATGGAGGAGGGCGTCCCCCCAAAACATGGGGATGGAGGAGGGCATCCCTCAAAACATGGTGATGGAGGAGG
>NW_008412526.1:0-278 GCF_000622305.1 Nannospalax galili | reverse complement strand
AATTCAGTATCATTTCTGTGGTTACATATATTTCAGTTGCTTCTAGTTTTCATATTAATTACTGAATAAGTAATTAATTATTATTATTTCTTGCTCATTTTGTAAATTGCATGTCTCATTGAATAAGGTGCGATTACTGGGTCATAGGTTACATGCACCTTCAGTTTTAAAATTTTTCTTTTTACATTTTATTTATTTAGTGTGCATGTATAGTTATATGTGTTCCATGCTCTCTTTCTGGTGGGTCCAGGAACCAAACTTAGGTTGTAAATATTGGT
>NW_008412525.1:0-275 GCF_000622305.1 Nannospalax galili | reverse complement strand
TTTCTGGTGCCTCTGGATTCATGGGTGTATAAGTGCAGAACGCCTCAAGGAGCCTTTCTAAAAAGGCAGCTGGGGAGTCTGTCTTTTCTTGCTGCACATCACTAACCTTAGCCAAATTAGTTGGGCACCTTGTGGCAACCCAGAGACCTCCCATTAGAGTCTGGAGGAAGACCTGGAGCTTCTCCTTACCTTCTGCCACATTGAAGTCCCAGTTTGGTTGGACTATGGGAAGGCTTCATCGATCAGTGCCTGGTTGGTGGTGGGATTCCCATCCA
>NW_008412524.1:0-275 GCF_000622305.1 Nannospalax galili | reverse complement strand
GGTGTTCTTAACCTCTGAGCCATCTCTCCAGCCCCAGGAAGCCATATTTTATGATTTAAAATTCAGAAGTGGGCAGGCTTATCAGAACTGTATGGCAGATGCTCTGTAGGCAACAGCATTGGAGGAGGGGCCTCTGGGAAGTCTAAGTACATTACCCCATTAAGGGGATAATTATTCTGCCCATCTCCTTAGCACATCTTCAATTGAATTAGCCTTTGTGAGGGATGGTCTCGATAGGCCCAGGTGGATTAATTCCCAGGGACGGGGATGGGGGG
>NW_008412523.1:0-275 GCF_000622305.1 Nannospalax galili | reverse complement strand
GAAAACAATATTGTATTTTATCTGATGAAACAAACCGAAGGCTAGCAGCTCCTTTCTTCTCCATGTTCAAAGCAATGTAGGGATGCTGTGGCCAGTCCACGCCATCCTTAGCAGCTCAGCTTGCATGCCTGCTTCCACGCGCTCAGGAGGGCATTCCACCTCCTGGTTTAGGGCGATGGCTGCTCTGGCCTTCACATCTGCTTTCCAGGCAATGGGAAAATTGAGAGAAAATTGGGGAGGGACAGGCAACCTCCTTTCTGAAGAAACTTCCAAGA
>NW_008412522.1:0-275 GCF_000622305.1 Nannospalax galili | reverse complement strand
CCGCTACTCTGTCACACAATGTTATTTTGGAAGTTTATTTGTATGGAAGTATACGAATTTTAGGAGCAGATAAACTATTTCTACCAATAGCCTGTCTGAAAAGCACCAGGTCACCAATGAAGAAGCTACTTTCAACAGAAGGGAAAGAGAGCAGCCAGATTTGATCATCATTATTATACATGAATCAGTAGATGATGATCTTTAAAGAAACGCAAAATCACACCGGGCTTGGTGGCCTGTGCCTTTAATCCCAGCCCGTGGGAGGCAGAGGCAGG
>NW_008412521.1:0-275 GCF_000622305.1 Nannospalax galili | reverse complement strand
CCCGCTGGTCCTTCGCCCGGGATTGGAGAGCAGACTCGGGCATCCGGACAGGTCAGCGACTGGTCCCGCCGAGGTTCCGCAGGACCGGTGTGCGGTGGGCGCACCGGGCCCGACCGGGACTAGGAGTCCTGTGGGATGTCGCGTCTCAGGAACGACGCCCGAAGTGGTGGGGTGGTAGGACAAAGGAGGACTGTCACTTGAGGAGTGCCCGCGGGCCTCCGGCCGGCCGGCGGGGCTGTCCCCAACGTGTGGCTGCTCAGCACCGAGGAGGCCCA
>NW_008412520.1:0-275 GCF_000622305.1 Nannospalax galili | reverse complement strand
ATCACAATGCTCCAATGCCAACACTATTGACACATGTGCCATTATTTTGCTTCAATGCGGCATGACAATGTTAAAATATGACTTCACAATGTTCCATTGGGACATCACAGTGATTCAATGTGGCAACACAAATCTCCATTTTGATATCACAATGTTCCACTTTCCCACCACAATTTTACAATATGGCTTCACAATATTCCATTCTGACATCACAATGCTCCATTTGACATCATAATGCTCCATGGTGCCCTCACAATGATATAATATGACGTCAC
>NW_008412519.1:0-275 GCF_000622305.1 Nannospalax galili | reverse complement strand
CCTTTGGCAGAATTATCATGTTATTGAAACAAAACGAAAGTACAAAGATAGACAAATTCCTCCTACAACTATGACATCGTTTGGCTAACCCTAACCCTAACCCTCCATTCTAGCAATGTATGTACTACAGTGCAAACCAATGAACAGAAGCATTTTGCGTTTAACCACCTTCCTAATGAGTTGTATGCAAAAGGGACTTGCCATCAATGTCAGTTAGGTAGCTAAAGAAAAATATGTGTCCCATCTGTATCTAAGTGCATGCTTTCCTGTAGAAA
>NW_008412518.1:0-275 GCF_000622305.1 Nannospalax galili | reverse complement strand
GTGATTAGGGCCAAATTACATACAGTTGACTGGGAAGAGTGGCTGGGTACTCTGGTGAGGGTCCACTGACCTTGTTTGCCCCTCCTTTAATGAAGGAGCACAAGCGTTGACAAGCGCGATTATAACGATTTTTAGCAAGCAGGCACAGCTGAAGTCGTGATGGTAGTAGTATTTCACACAGAAGACTGCTATACAGCATCCTCTTATTAAAAGAGCATAGAGTATAATAGGATTTGGTGCTAGGATCCACATATGAGGGAGAACATACATCTTTT
>NW_008412517.1:0-275 GCF_000622305.1 Nannospalax galili | reverse complement strand
AATACCACCTGAGACCAGACTGCTGCAGCAGACAGGGCCATTGTCTCAGAGACCAGGTTATTTCCTCAGACAGTGTCACCATCTGAACCCAGGCTACTGGGTTTAAGCTGGTGTTGTGTTGGAGTCATTCTGGGGCATCATCGACTCTAGTGTCCTGGTTACTGTACTGGGAAGAGGCAAAGGAAGAGAAGAGGCATGATTTCGTCCTCCCTACAAACAATGCAGACACTGAACCATGAGGAACACCACGTTCCTATACAGTCAGGAGTGTTGGA
>NW_008412516.1:0-275 GCF_000622305.1 Nannospalax galili | reverse complement strand
GGTCCTCTGGAAGAGCAGCCAGTGCTCTTAACTACTGAGCAATCTCTCCAGTCCCAGTGTCTTTGTATTTTTCAATTGAAACAATCGTGTGTGTTTGTGTGTGTGTGTGTGTATGTAAACATGTATGTGTGCAGGGTGCTCTTTGCACATGTGTGCACATATGTGTGGAAGCTTTCATTATTTATTATTTTTATTATATTATGTTTGTGGTAACCATAGGTGTCGTCCTCAGAAACACCATCTATCTCATTTGGGACACGGTCTCTCATTGGCCT
>NW_008412515.1:0-275 GCF_000622305.1 Nannospalax galili | reverse complement strand
ATACTCCACGGGCTGGAGAGATGGCTCAGCAGGTGGGGGGACTGAGTGCTCATGCGAGGACCCAGGATTGATTCCCAGCACCCACATGGCAGCTAACAACCCAACCGTGCGTACCTCTAGTTCCAGGGAAGCGACTTCTTCTGACATCTGAGGGCATTACATGTCATGGGTACACTTGCACACTTGGAGGCAATAATCATACACATAAAAAATTTTAAAAAAATGTTAAATCAATAAAATAGAATTGGTGAAATTTGTGGGTAAATTATCCCTTA
>NW_008412514.1:0-275 GCF_000622305.1 Nannospalax galili | reverse complement strand
AAAACAAGTGACATATGTTCTCCCTCATTTGTGGATCTTAGCTCCAAATCCTTATGTGAATATATATCCTGATGTAACTGTAGGAGTCAGGAAAATGGAACAGATGTTACCATGGGGGAAACGGGTAAAAGGGAAACTGAAGAAAGGTGGGACCAAAGAGACAGATAATATTAAGGGTGAAATGGGAAAAATGGAGGTATTTTAACTGAGGAGGGAGGAGGAAGGATTAGACAGGGAGGGAGGGAGGGAGGGAGGGAGGGAGAGAGAGAGAGAGA
>NW_008412513.1:0-275 GCF_000622305.1 Nannospalax galili | reverse complement strand
TGGCAGGAACAGCACTGCTTCCCCAAACCCACATCCCCAAGGCTGTGGTTTCTTTATCCTGTAGATCCTATGCCAATTTGTCACCTGAGTTCTCTTAGGGTCCCTTGCTCCTGGTGCAAGTAGACAAACCATTTAGCACATATTTATCTGAACTTTTCAGTTTTTACTTTGGGAGGTAGGGGAGAGACAAAGAAACGAACACTTGACACCTGGCACCCAGCTCTGCACAGCTCAGCCCACCTTTCCAGATCACTTCTGCATCCACCCACAGTCTC
>NW_008412512.1:0-275 GCF_000622305.1 Nannospalax galili | reverse complement strand
ACTCAGATCACTTTGTGACTGTTAATACACGAAATATTGATCATAGGTCAAGAAGCACACACCTGATAGACAGGGCAGTGTGATCTACCTGGTGTGCAGAGCCTGCATTGCCCCTGTCTCCGCTCTGAGTCTGTCCCCTCACATCCATCTTCTTTTATTGCTACCTCGGTTGTGGCGGCCACTCCCTTGAAGCTCCGTGTCCCTTTCTGCCACACCCTCACTCAGCCCTGGACATGTGTTGTTGTAGCTCCTTTCTTTGTGTGTTTTCTTCTCCC
>NW_008412511.1:0-275 GCF_000622305.1 Nannospalax galili | reverse complement strand
AAGAAATATTGGAGCATTGTAATGGCACACTGGGGCATTGTGATGGCACATCAGATCATTTTGAACGCACATTGGGCATAGTGATTCCACATTGGGGCATTGTGATGGCATATTTGGGCATTTTGAGTGCAAAATTAACATTTTGATGGTACATTGAACATTTTTATGACATTGGATCATTGTGATGGCACTTGATTGAGCACTGTGATGCCACTTTCGAGCATTGTGATGACCCATTGGACAATTGGGATGTCACAGTGGAGCATAGCCTTAAC
>NW_008412510.1:0-271 GCF_000622305.1 Nannospalax galili | reverse complement strand
TGAAAACCATTTGTCGAGCTGAAAACATTTTTGACTAATCAATATCAAAGAGTTTGCTCAGAAAAAAAATCAATATCAACACCACTGAATGCTAAAATAATATATATTTAAATAATGCAGGTGGAAAATTCACTAAGTGCTATTTATTAGGCACACTGCACATGGTAAAAGGGCCCAGGACCATGAGGGCAGAGCAAGACAAGGTCCTGCCCTCAAAGCATTCAGACTCCTGGGGAGTGTGTGTGTGTGTGTGTGTGTGTGTGTGTGTGTG
>NW_008412509.1:0-275 GCF_000622305.1 Nannospalax galili | reverse complement strand
CTGTAGTAGAGCTTAAAATCTGGTATATTAATCCCCTCAGCATTGCTCTTAAATGTCATTGTATTAGTTAAGGTTCTCCAAAGAAAGAGAGAGAGAGAGAGACATTTATCAGCTTAGTTCACAGGCTAGAGTCCAAATAGTCCAACAATGACTGCACCATAGTGGAGAGGCTGAGAATCCATAGTCACTCAGTCCATGAGGCTGGATGTCTCACTAGTCCCAATGTGGCGCTGAAGGTCTGATGAATTCCAAAAGATCAGCTAGTCTTTAGTCTA
>NW_008412508.1:0-275 GCF_000622305.1 Nannospalax galili | reverse complement strand
CTGGAGAGATGGCTCAGCAGTTAAGAACAATGGTTGTTCTTACAGAAGACCCAGATTCGAATCCCAGCATCCATATGGCGGCTAACAACTGTCAGTAACTCCAATTCCAGGGGATCCAACAGCCTCTTCTGCCCTCTGTGGGTACTGCATGACATGGGTGCACTTACCTACAGGCAGGCAACACATTTATACACATAAAATAAAAATAGTAAATATTTTTAAAAGGTGGCACACGCCTTTAATCCAAGCACTTGGGAGGCAGAGGCAGGCGGATC
>NW_008412507.1:0-274 GCF_000622305.1 Nannospalax galili | reverse complement strand
CTCTGCAAGAGCAGTCAGTGCTCTTAACCGCTGAACCATCTCTCCAACCCCATAAGAATGTTTTAAAATGTTTCTTTTAAAATCTAGTTAATGGTTAACTAGGATGTAGTAGCTACAATATTTAGTGGCAACCAAAGAAACTCCAATTATAAACAAGTCCAAAATACACGAGGCTCTTTGCCACTTATGATTTGAAACTGAAATGTCCCCATAGGTTCATGTTTGAACATTTGGTTCCCAGCTGGTGACACTTTTGGGAGGCTGTAGAAACTTT
>NW_008412506.1:0-275 GCF_000622305.1 Nannospalax galili | reverse complement strand
TAGTCTGTGTGGAATTATGTCAAGTGTGTCTATGATAATCATATTCCCTTTTTTTGGGATTTCATGTAATTATGACATGTATGTCTGTAAGTTTTCTCATGTGTTGAGATCTCAAGTAATTCTGTCTTGTGTACCTGTGATCATTGTCTTCACATGTTTCAGTCAAAATAACCTGGCCATTTCATTTATTATTTTCACTCATTTATTGTGCACAAAATTATTGGTTGTATTTTGCTTTATTTTGGCATGCCTAATTAAAATACACATGCAGATTT
>NW_008412505.1:0-275 GCF_000622305.1 Nannospalax galili | reverse complement strand
GAAGTTTGGTCCACTTCTCAAACATTACCATTCAAAATGCCACAGAAACTTCCTGAATCAATCAATGCCTTTTTTAACACAACTTTACAGAACAGTGAAATAAGGATGTTTTGAGTGCTGTTCTTCTCCTTGGTGTACCAAGACTACCCCTGAGAAGGTGAATATTAAAAATTGGCGTCTATTTTTTAAAAAGATCACATTAAGTTTAAAAATTCTAAACTTTAATGAGTTTATTTCTTAAGGAAGATATATAAAGTAAATCAATTTTACTTGTG
>NW_008412504.1:0-275 GCF_000622305.1 Nannospalax galili | reverse complement strand
TGATAAGAAAAAAACTCATACATATTCTTTATAGATGTAAACTTTCCCTCCAATACATCAGCCCATGGTTGCTTGACACCATGGATCTGGGTATGAAGGGCCAACTGTATAGACAGTTGGATAAACTTAAAATTAAAATGAAGAAAAATAACAAATACCATAATTAAATATGGAATGTATTTATGCTAGAGATATAACTTTAAAGTGTTAAGTATTTAATATGAAGTAGTTTTCAAAAGGCATAGCTGCCTCAATGGGATTCCCTGGCACCACGA
>NW_008412503.1:0-275 GCF_000622305.1 Nannospalax galili | reverse complement strand
CCCTTGCCATATCCATCCCCTCAGTTCTTTCCAGTTCACATCCCACCTGGCTGTTCAGTAGCTGACAATGCTAAACTTAGAATGCATAGTCCTTTTCGCTTTAAAACGCTAAAAGCAATGCACAAGTCAGTGATGGAAAATGGTATGCATGGTCCTTTTACCATGTTCATCTTTGATCAGCTTAGCTGTAAATTAGTCACTTCTTGGGACTTCAAACACCTCGCCCAGGCTGGCTTGTCCCCAGGAAAATGGCTACTTTTTAAGTCTAAATACTA
>NW_008412502.1:0-275 GCF_000622305.1 Nannospalax galili | reverse complement strand
TTTGGTAGGCTAAGGCTGAGATCCTAGCAGACAGCCTGAGAGGGTGGGTCTCGACCTCCATTAGTGTAGTGGCTCTTATCTCAGTGGACCATCAGAGAGTGTTGAGTTCTGGCCTCCCGCGGTCTCCCTCTGGTAGAGGGCCTGAGAACCCAGGGGACTGCCTGACAGTTCCCTGTTCCTGCCTCCACATGGTGGTGAGCTTCTCCTAATTGTGCCATACCCATCCTCCTATCTGGGATTCATGAGGCCTCTCTCAAGGCCTCAGGGCAGATCTG
>NW_008412501.1:0-275 GCF_000622305.1 Nannospalax galili | reverse complement strand
GGTGGTAGACGACCACAAGGAAACAGAGTTTTCCAGACACCTGGTTAGTTACTCATATGAACTCACAGCACTGATGACAGCTTGCTCAAGTCCCATGTAAACTCAAGCCAGGAAACATTCCAGCATAGATGTGGGGAAGTAGGTAAGAAACCCTAATCCTACCCGAGGAGTGACAAATGAGAGGAAGAGTGTCAGGATCCTTTAAGTGTTTGACTCTTGTTAGGTTAAACAACAGTGGATGAACCCACACCGAAGGGCACAAATTTCTCTGGGCG
>NW_008412500.1:0-275 GCF_000622305.1 Nannospalax galili | reverse complement strand
ACTCAGAATGACAAGATTGCAGCAAAGCCATTATAACTAAATATCTTTAACATCTCTTTATTATTTTTACCTTTTATCCTAAATACTATTGGCTTATCTTATTCATGAATCCAATCGTTGCACAGCAATTTTATTAAAGTGATGGCGATCTCAAACTTGAATAATATGACATTTAAGTTTTCTCATAATACCTATTGGCTAGATTCTCCATAATTTTAGAATTATGCTTAAACCAGGATTTATGGCTCCTTCTCTCCATGACTTGAAGTTTATGA
>NW_008412499.1:0-275 GCF_000622305.1 Nannospalax galili | reverse complement strand
TGTGTTCCTCTGTGCCCCTCACTCAGTATTACATGAACAATGAATACCACCCAGCCTTTACAGAGTAGATATTCTGTGATTTATGAGCATGAATAAATTGTGTTATATGTTAAGTAAGGTAACCCAGATATAGAACAATAAATACTGCAGGTTCCCACTTGTAATATGGATCTAAAAACCATTAAGGCTGAGAATAAGAAATATTAATAGGCTGAGTGTGGGGCGTTGTCCCCGACCGCTTTCCGTCTCGCCGGCAAGAACGATGCGGGAGGACA
>NW_008412498.1:0-275 GCF_000622305.1 Nannospalax galili | reverse complement strand
TTATGTATACACAATACATGCTTAGCAAAACCTTGACCAATGTTTGTTAAATAACTAGATCCTGGAGCAATGCCAACTTTATACATAAACTTCTTTCCATTCTTGACAGTATTTTGTTGATTTTATGTTGGATTCCAAGTTTGACTGACTTGAATGTACAGTAGGAAGTGCTACCTTGTGCTTTTGAACTGACATCTAAACACTGCTCATTTTCCCAGTATTTTATCTGAGAACCTTTCTCAAGACAAGCACAGGTGCTGTGTTCATGTTTCCTC
>NW_008412497.1:0-275 GCF_000622305.1 Nannospalax galili | reverse complement strand
TGGCCTCTCCAGTGGTGGGAGCTAGTGGTCTTTAGTACACTGCAAAAGGTAATCCCGGGGATGTTAGTGCCGAGGATGTTAGGTGCGAGAGTGTGATGGGCAAGGAATGACCGTTAAACGGGATAAAGATAACCCGAGACAAGCTGTAACTGCACTCCCGCCCTGCAGCGTGTTCACCTCGTGCAATCATTCACCAGCTTTGTGGAAGGCTCTTCTCAGGGACTTTCATTTATGCCCCAAAGCATCATGGTTCGTTACATTTCCCTGGAGTCAAC
>NW_008412496.1:0-275 GCF_000622305.1 Nannospalax galili | reverse complement strand
TACTTGTGAATTAAAATGTGTGAGTCATAAAGTTGTGGACCATAAGTGGATTTTCACTGTCAATGTGATGGATTTGGGATTCCTAGGAGACACACTTATGCCTGCCTCTGTGAGGAGGTTCCCTGAGAAATTTAAATATGAAGGAAAGACTTGTCCTATTATAAGCAGCAGCACGCCATGGACCGACGTCCTGGACTGAATCAAATGGATTAAGTGAACTGACGACCAGCATTCATCCCTCTCTGTTTCCTGACTGACCATCCTGGTACAGTTAG
>NW_008412495.1:0-275 GCF_000622305.1 Nannospalax galili | reverse complement strand
GTAGGTGACAGAGAGAACAAAGTTTTCATGAGAGAATATCATGGACAGACCGAGTTAACAGCAGTTCTTCATCCACGGCCACACAGGTGCTCCTAAGACCTCTATTCCAGCAGTCTGGCATCTTCCTGTGTCCTTGCATGGCTATTTCTTGCATGACTGTCCCTGGTGCAGCCATTCCTCTGGTTCCTACCCTTTCCACTTGTTACAGTGACATCTGCCATGTGATTAGATGAGGGACACCTCAAGGACCACATTGTGTCCTCCTCGGTCATCTC
>NW_008412494.1:0-275 GCF_000622305.1 Nannospalax galili | reverse complement strand
TATTGTAGAATTATCAATCAATTTAGTTCCTGACCTTTGAGATACGGCAGAAGACATATACTTTAACTAATTTTGGAAGCATTATGTGACCTAAACTGTAATAAATACCAATGAATCGACTTTTACTAATATAGTTGTTGTTTTTGCAGAAGTTCCATGTTTGAGATACTTTGTAAGCATAAGGAAGATTTCCAAGATGGAGAAACTTTCACATGGATAGCAAATGCTGATATGATCATGAAAATTTCTAGTGACCTAACCCCATGTGAAAGCAA
>NW_008412493.1:0-275 GCF_000622305.1 Nannospalax galili | reverse complement strand
GGCAATATGCTTGGCAGAAGGGGAAATAAAAGCATTTGTTCAGATGGGTAGTGGGCCCACTGGAATCTCCAGCTCTCTGAGATAAAACACTGAGTGGAGATGGGACACCAGAAATAAATTCTCTGAGCCGCACAGTGTTTGTGTTTTGTTCTTTTCCCAGGGAGCAGCCATGTCACCATTTCTTCGGATTGGTTTGTCCAACTTTGACTGTGGGACCTGCCAGTCTTGTCAGGGTGAGGCCCTGAACCCCTACTGTGCTGTTCTTGTCAAAGAGT
>NW_008412492.1:0-275 GCF_000622305.1 Nannospalax galili | reverse complement strand
TTCTCTTTCTCCCATCGTTCCCCAAATATAGCTATAAGCTTTATGTTGGAAAGTGTGCAGTGGGAAAATAAACACTCAGGCTTTTGTCACTTTGTCATACTACTTTGAATAGAGCAGGTTTCTAATGTATTCCAGACAGCATTGTTTCCCTCCAGTTAATGTCAATGCACATGGAGTTCAGGTGATCAATGGAGTTGAATCCAAAATCTGACTCGGGTTAACAGTGTCTGTCAGTGTTCATCCTGTAGCTATTTCAGAGTGGAGAATTTGTAAAA
>NW_008412491.1:0-273 GCF_000622305.1 Nannospalax galili | reverse complement strand
GGGGCTACAGGGAGACCCTGTCTCAAAAAGACGAAAAAAAAAAAAAATCAACCAAATAAGCAAACAAAAAACATTTTTTTGAGGGCCAGGTAGAGTCTCAGTTAGTAAAGACCCTTGGTGACCAAGTATACATACCCTAGTTTGATCCCTGAAATTGAAATAAAGGTGGAAGGAGAAAACGGACTCCACAAAGTTGTCCTCTGACAACACCAGGCCAAGGGAAACGCTTGTACTCTCTCTCTCTCTCTCTCTCTCTCTCTCTCTCTCTCTCTC
>NW_008412490.1:0-275 GCF_000622305.1 Nannospalax galili | reverse complement strand
TGAATATCTTCCTTTTTTCTTTTCTGCCCCTTGTAAGGCCAGGAGCCTAAGAGTGTGCGTGTCCTATGGGACATTGAGTGATGTTTGCATCTGGGTGCAAAAGTGTTCTGCATTGCTGGGTGTCGAGGACTAGAGCTTTGAAAGGGCTGGATCTGGGGAGGCCTATGAGATTTTGTGGCAGCCTACTGCCATGACCAGGGAAAACAAAGATGTCGTCTGTGACCCTGAATGATAGGCTGTTGGGTATTAGACAAGTGCTGCTGGTGAGAAGGTGG
>NW_008412489.1:0-275 GCF_000622305.1 Nannospalax galili | reverse complement strand
TAAAACTTTCTTCACCTGTATGACCCATCTTACTGTGTTAACCTTGTTTCTATATTCTGTATTTGTTGCATATTTCAGCTCATCAAAATCTGCATCATCTCTGAATCTATTCATGTCAGTGTTTTACTCTGTTATTTCCCAGTGTAAATCCTGTGGTTTACAGCCTAAGAAACAGGGATATGAAAGTGGCCCTATGCAACACTATAGGTGAAAAAATGACCAGTTAATTTAAAATATTAGCTACTGTAATACTAAACAAGGTAAAGTGATCTGTT
>NW_008412488.1:0-275 GCF_000622305.1 Nannospalax galili | reverse complement strand
TGGGACACAGAACACAACTGTTTACAGACACAGAAGCTTCTAGAATTTTACACTTTGACCACACTACTCTTGCTCAAGACAATTATTGTTCTATACCTCCTGAGCAATGTATTTAATCATAGGGAATTAAAATTTTGCTGGAAAGCATGAAATCAAGTCAAGGAAAACAGAATGTCAAAGTGCTCTGGAACGCAAATTTTATAGCAGGTTTTGTCATGTTTAGAAACAAGCAGTGTATAGCAAGCAAGAAAACCCTTCTCTGTTTTGTTTTGTTT
>NW_008412487.1:0-275 GCF_000622305.1 Nannospalax galili | reverse complement strand
TGTAATTTCATACTGTGTCATTGTGAAGGCACTGTGGAGAAATCTAGTGGCTCATGGGGCGATAGTCTTGGCACAAGGGAGCATTGCGATGTCATATTGGAGCACTGTGATGTTAAAATGGAATAACGGGAAGTCATATTGCAACATTGTGATGGCGCCATTGAGCATTGTGATGGCACGTTGGTGCAACATAATGGCACATAGGAAGATAGTGTTTGCACATTGGAGCATTGTGTTGTCACATTGGAGCACTGTGATGACATAATGGAACATTG
>NW_008412486.1:0-275 GCF_000622305.1 Nannospalax galili | reverse complement strand
CACTGGCACTGATTGTGTTCCCCTCTATAAACTGACAACTGGGGATTTCCACAGCAACAAATCCAGGAATTTGAGGTTCTTGGCCCCGTCACTCAGCCCATGGAGCAGACAGCTCTTTGTAATGATACTAACTGCCGACCTCCTCACCCGCCTCTAATTCCCAAATGCCCCAAGACCAGAACACTCCCCACCGACCTCCAATGCCCACTCCCATGGGAACACTGCCCCACCACCCTCACAACATGGCTTTTGAACATTCTGGTTACAAACCAGTG
>NW_008412485.1:0-275 GCF_000622305.1 Nannospalax galili | reverse complement strand
TTTTTGGTTTTAAAATGTATTTCATATCATAAAGTTTCATTTTATGATAAGACAATCAATTCAAATATTTATATAATATTAAGGTCTCATTAAAGTTTATCAATTAGGCATTAGGAAAAGAAATATTCAGTCTGTTAACTTTTAGTCACTGAAGTCACATTGCATACATTAAAGGGAATGTGTACGACCCTAAGCATTGATGTCATTCATTGAATACATATCACGATACTCCACACTCTTCATGCCTTTTGATTTGTGTTTCAACGTTACATCAT
>NW_008412484.1:0-275 GCF_000622305.1 Nannospalax galili | reverse complement strand
TGTGAGCCTATGAAATAATATAAACCACAGACAATCACTTTTGAATATCTTTGGTGAACTTCTGGTATTGTTTTTCTAAATACTTTTCTTACCATAGTTAAGGGAAAAGCAGCTGGAACAATGTTTAAAATACAGTAGGTATTCTGCAAAGGTTAGTTATTATTACTCTCATGCTGTTTACAAATACTTCTTAATTAGTTTTTGATAAAAATATTTCTTCAACAAAAGATGTGTAAATTATTTCATGCTACATGGATGTGTGGATGTATTATAAT
>NW_008412483.1:0-275 GCF_000622305.1 Nannospalax galili | reverse complement strand
TCACTGGCCGTCCTGACCCCATTCGTCACTTCTGCTCCCTTTGTCCTCGTGAAGCGGTGGCCAACGTCCCATGAGGAGAGGGAGCGACCCCACAATGTATGCACACACATGTGCCACAGTGCATATGTGAAGGTTGGAGGACAACTTGTGGGATTCAGTTCTCTCCTTCCACCATGTGGGTCCTGGGGATTAAGCTCAGGTTGTCAGACTCAGTACCATTACCGAGGAGACACACCCAGCTGGGGGCAGACGGCCTGGAGGACAGGGGTAAGCAG
>NW_008412482.1:0-275 GCF_000622305.1 Nannospalax galili | reverse complement strand
CTGAAGACAGGACATACTTCAGGTACAGGACTTGGAGCAATGGAGCGGGAACTCACCTGGAAGCCTTCTACCCGAAGTTTGGCTGGCATAATGCTAGATGATGATATGCAAACTGCCAAGGGAGAAAAAGAATCAGTCCAACCCAGCCCTAAGGCCTAGTAACCATAATGACAAGCACAGCAAACTACCTCTATTGGTGCAGTAGGGGCACTGCTATTTGGGGGGCAATCAACAGCTGTCTAATTGGACTTAAAGCCCTCTCAATGGGAGTGAAC
>NW_008412481.1:0-275 GCF_000622305.1 Nannospalax galili | reverse complement strand
CTGTGAAATTGGTCATCTAATGGTCTCTTAGTTAATCATTAAGCTTTTATATATGTCCCTAACGCTGCTGAGTGATTTGTAGATTAATGATTGGATCACATTAAGTCTGTTCATGATAGATGGGTCCCATCATCTAAAGAATAAAACAGCCGGGTGTGGTGGTACACTCCTTGTAATCCAAGCACTTAGGAGTAGAGGCAGGAGGTTCAGAAGTTCAAGGACACAGTGTGTTCAAGGCAGCCTGGCCTATGAGACTCTGTTCAAAAAGAAAAATA
>NW_008412480.1:0-275 GCF_000622305.1 Nannospalax galili | reverse complement strand
AAAACCTGCTGCTCTCAGCAGGAGCCTGTTGTCTGCTGGAGACCTGATCACAGCAGAGCCCTTTGCTGAGGACTTGCTGCCTGCCCAACACACTGGTGATGTTCGGACTGCCAGTCAAATGGCATGAATTCCATAGACATCGTCCATTCTGCAGAAGTCGCAGCAGTACAAGCAGAGGTCAAGACCCAAGACAGAAGAAGGTGTAGTGGTCAAGGACAGTCCCGTGTTGACACCTGCCTTTTTAGGTCCTAGGATTTTAGCTTCTACAAATAGGA
>NW_008412479.1:0-275 GCF_000622305.1 Nannospalax galili | reverse complement strand
TAGCTCACTGACTTTCTGTGGGTGGCAGCTGAATTACTGAGAAGTTCCTGTGCTAGTGTAGACATTGCTGTTCTTTTTACAATTATTTCTCCCTACAGCAATGGAAGAAAACCTACTGTGCATTTGCTATGAGTCAGATACACAGACTGCCAAGACATTTGCATGGACCATCTTGTCTGAATCTTAGAAACTGGCATTTTTAGACTCATTTTGTTTCAGATGAAGATACTGTACCCAAGGGGCTACATCATTTACCGTGGTCTGAGATGGCAAGT
>NW_008412478.1:0-275 GCF_000622305.1 Nannospalax galili | reverse complement strand
CTGACCAAAAGCAACTGAGGGGGAGGAAAGGATTCATTTGGCTTCTACACCCAAGTCACAGTCCAGTCACTGAGGGAAGTCAGGGAAGGAACTCAAGTCAGAGCTTGAAGCAGAAACCATGGAGGAATGCTGCTGGCTGGCTCACTCACTGGTTCATGTGAAGCCAGCTCTTTTACACAGCCCAGGACCATCTGAAGGAGGAATGGGGCCACCCGCAGAAGGCCTGGGCCCTCCTGTACCAATTTGTAATCAAGACAATCCAGCACAGACATTCC
>NW_008412477.1:0-275 GCF_000622305.1 Nannospalax galili | reverse complement strand
ACTTTCCAGTCTCTTATAGAAGTGAATCTTTTTTTGAGACAGAGTCTCCTTATAGTTCCAGCTGGCCTAGAATTCACTATGTAGACCAGGCTGGCCTCATAGAGATCTGTCTGCCTTTGCTTCTGCCTCTGAGTGCACTACCATGCCCTGTTTCTGTTTTTATTTTTTTTGTGTTTTTTTTTTTGTTGTTGTTGGTTGTTTTTTTTTTTGAGATAGGGTTTTACTTTGTAGCCTTGGCTGACTTAGAACTCAATATGTAGACCAGGCTGGACTTG
>NW_008412476.1:0-275 GCF_000622305.1 Nannospalax galili | reverse complement strand
AGAACGTCATGCCACCTGGCCTCTCTGATGTACAGAAGGTCGTGTCCCCTGCTCTCTTTGCTGTACAGAAGTTCCTGTTACATACCCTCTCAGCTGCACAGAGGGTCGTGTTCACTGACCTCTCTGATGTACAGATAGTTGTATCACCTGCCCTCTCTGTTGTACAGATGATCGTGTCACCTCCCCTCCCCGGTGTACAGATGGTCATGTCACTTGTTCTCTCTGCTGTAGAGCTGGTCGTGTCCACTGACCTCTGATGTACAGATGGTGGTGAC
>NW_008412475.1:0-274 GCF_000622305.1 Nannospalax galili | reverse complement strand
AACCCTAACCCTAACCATTAACCTAACTCTAACCCTACCCCTACCCCTAACTCTGACCTTACTCTAAACCTGACCCTTACTGTAACCCTAATACTAACCCTAACCTTAAACATAACTCTAAACTTAAACCCATGCCTCAACCTAACCATAACCATGACTGTAATCCTAATATTAACTATAACCATAACTGTAACCCTAAACCTAATTGCAAACCTAACCCTAACCCTAACCCTAAAACTATACCTAACCTTAAAACTAAGCCTGACCCTAATCC
>NW_008412474.1:0-273 GCF_000622305.1 Nannospalax galili | reverse complement strand
GTTTTCTTATGTAAAACGTGTGAAATCAATCTCTTACCCTTTCAAGTAGTTCCATGCACTTTCATTGTGTGGTACTAACTTGATCATTTCCAGAGTGTACCTGTAAGAAAAACCCAAACAGTATATTATTTAAATAAATAGAACAAGAAGTAGACATTTGCTGGGTGTGGTGGTACAAGCAAATCTCTGTGAGTTCAAGGCCAGCCTGGTCTACACAGCGAGTCCAGGCCAGCTGGGGCTACAGGGAGACCCTGTCTCCAAAAGACCAAAACA
>NW_008412473.1:0-275 GCF_000622305.1 Nannospalax galili | reverse complement strand
AAGTATATAATCTGGGGAAGGCTAGGAAGAGAAGGCTTGATCCATGCTGGAAAAGGCTTTCCAGTGTGCATACCCTCAGTCACTCATATACCTCAGCAGCCCCTCAGTCATCTCTCCAAGTAAACACAGTAAATTCATCGGTTCCCCAGGAAAACTTCAATCAAACATTGCTTTCACACTAGAACTTTAGAAGGGGATAAACATTGCTTAGTACCTAGAAGATATTAAAAGGATACAGGAATGGAGATATTTTCCAAAATAGAAAAAAATGAGAA
>NW_008412472.1:0-275 GCF_000622305.1 Nannospalax galili | reverse complement strand
CAAAGTTTTAAGTAATGGTATATTTAATCCAGATATACATTAGAAAAGGTGCATGATGGAGTTTTTCTGGACCAATGTCAGTGTACTAATAAATCAGTGAGACTTGGGGAACTGAAACAGCCATTAGCTCAGTGGGATTGTCTTACAGTGTAACAAACTAAAAAGCTGAGTTAACACACAAGACATTTTAACTTCCTTTCTGTTCTATTTGGTGATTATTTCTTATTACTAGTGTAGCCAGTAGACCAAAATTTGAACTTCCATTCAGGCTAAAT
>NW_008412471.1:0-275 GCF_000622305.1 Nannospalax galili | reverse complement strand
GATGCTAGTACTGTTGCACTGTGTTTTATTTATTTTGCTACTTCTAACATCATCTAATAGTAAAAACTGTCAAAATATATTAACTCTCTCATTGCTTGCAAAGTGTAGACTGGGTTTTTTGTTTGTTTTTTAGCAGGGTTCTTGATAAGTTCTTGGTAATTTACCAAGGCTGAATTTGAATTTTCTCTGTAGCTTAAGCAAACCTTACCCTTGTGCCCCTCTTACCTCAGTTTCCCTTGGGATTACAGATGTGTACCATGAAGTAAGCTCATGGT
>NW_008412470.1:0-275 GCF_000622305.1 Nannospalax galili | reverse complement strand
AAAAAAATTTATGTGTGTGGAGTGGGTGCATCATCCACGGTACATGTTTGGATGTCAGATGACAACTTTCAGGAATCAGTTCTTTGCCTCTACCATGTGGTGTTGGGGTTAGAACTCAGGTCACCAGACTTGCCCAGCAAATGTTTTAATTGCTGAGCCACCTCACTAGCCTATTTTTATGTTTTTATTTTTATTTTATTAATATTTTTAAAAAAATTGCTTTTGATTCACCCTTCCATCCCCCGCCTCGCCGTTCTATACTCCTAGTTTGGGCC
>NW_008412469.1:0-275 GCF_000622305.1 Nannospalax galili | reverse complement strand
GAGATCAAATGTTAGAAATCAGAAATGTGTATGTCTTTTAAGAATAACCAAGTATTATTTTTTATTTTAATATTTAGAACTGGAAACAGGTGTCTCAAAAGAGTCACTGTAATATTGTCCATTTATTTTTATTAGCAAAATAGAAATATTGCTTAAATAAAAGTTTTAATCCAAGTTAATTATACTATAGGCCACATTAAATGTTCATTTAGTTAAAGAACATTAGCACTTAAGGTTTAAGCCTGATACTGTAACATAATCATATAATAACACAT
>NW_008412468.1:0-268 GCF_000622305.1 Nannospalax galili | reverse complement strand
AGGAGTGGAAAACCCTGCAATGAGAGCATGGCATGACCAGCCAGTAGATGGTGACAAAGTATAAGGAATGGGATGGGAGAAAAGCAGAAAAAAAGCAGTGTGCCAGAAAGGAGGGAAGCTTGTGGAACGAGTTGATCCCGAGGTTTAGTAGAGGCTGAGGGAAGATGAGCCCCAGAAGGCCGGTGGTTTAGTAGAGGTTTAGTAGAGTCCGAGAAGGGCAGTGATGTGTGTGTGTGTGTGTGTGTGTGTGTGTGTGTGTGTGTGTGTG
>NW_008412467.1:0-275 GCF_000622305.1 Nannospalax galili | reverse complement strand
CAGGGTCCCCAAGCCCACCAGGCTTGAACTGTGGTCATTGTACCATGACAAATGGAGAAAAACTGGAAGTATTCAAATTGAAATAAGGAATCAGACAAGGCTTTTCACTATCTCCACTCCTTTTAAACATAGTGCTTTAAACACTTGCAAGTGCAATAAGACAAAAGAAAGACATTAAAGGAGTAATATATGGAAAAGAAGAGGTCAAATTATCCATTTTTGCAGATGATATGATATTATCCCTAAGAGATGGTAAAAATTCCACCAGAAAACTC
>NW_008412466.1:0-275 GCF_000622305.1 Nannospalax galili | reverse complement strand
AACTTGTGATGCTTTTGCAGAGGACAGAAGTTTGATTGCCAGCATGTTGGGCAGCTCATAACTGCCTATAACACCAACTCTAGTAGTATCCAATTCTTCTGGCTTCCATGAACACATGCACTAACTTTCACAACGCCCTCAACATACATACACCTAATAAAAAACTAATAAAAATAAGTCTTTAGAACAACTTCATTCTGGAAAAGCCCACCTAGAACTCTGAGAATTACACCACACACTACTCATCAAAGAAGCTTCTTTGACGGAGGCTAATG
>NW_008412465.1:0-275 GCF_000622305.1 Nannospalax galili | reverse complement strand
ATAAATGTAGTAAAAAAATTCAACAAAATTCTACATCCCTTCGTTAGAAAATTCTGGACAAATTACCTACAGAAAGGCTGTAAGTAAAATACTCAGTATGAAAACCCTCCAGCCAGTATCATAATGAATAAGGAAAAACTGGAAGCATGCCTTCTAAGATTGAAACGAGACAAAGAAGTGGAATCTCACCATTCGTGTTTAGTCCTAACCTGGACATTCTTACCAGAAAAAATAAGAGAGGAGAAAGAAGCAAGATGTGCGCATCTACAGAGGAC
>NW_008412464.1:0-275 GCF_000622305.1 Nannospalax galili | reverse complement strand
CATGCCAACTTAATTGAATAAGGGAGGCAAGGAGAGAAATGGGTGGTGGGCTGGTTCTAGACTGAGACCTATTAGAGATTGATTACTACTGGGTAAGGGAGCATATGTCTTACTTACAGTCTCTAGACGGGCTCACTAGACTCCAGTGGGTGAATCTGCACTGAAGGACATCTGATCAAATGCTTGACTAGAAGGACATAACATGTATGACAGAATACATGACATTTGGTGGGACATTGTTGGAGAATGAAAGGGGGAGGGGAGGTCTAAATTTG
>NW_008412463.1:0-275 GCF_000622305.1 Nannospalax galili | reverse complement strand
GCACACACACACACACACACTGTAATGTACAGATTCAATGCATAGGTAAGAGAAATTAATATTAACCAGTATGCCTAAATAAGAGTTCATGAAACAGCCAAGACTGGGCGCAGACCTATGATTAAGCTACTCAGGAGGCTAAGGCAGGAGGTTTGCAAATTCAAAACCAGGCTGGGAAACTAGATCCAGTCTCTAAAAATATTTTTTTCAAAAAGATCTGCAGATATAGTCCAGTGGCAGGGTACTTGCCCAGCATACATGAAGCCCTATGTTCA
>NW_008412462.1:0-275 GCF_000622305.1 Nannospalax galili | reverse complement strand
CGTGTGAGAGGTCTCTCAATTCATAATGGAGCAGAAATAAAACAAAAGAAAGAAAAGTCACAAAAACAAGTTTACTGAGCGCACCTCACACTGCAGAGAAGCAACACGGATGGTGGAAAGGTGGCAGCGGGCAGAGCTTCCTTTTTTTTGGGGGGGGGGAGCTGATGACTGAACCTAGGTCCTTGCGCTTGCTAGGCAAGAACGTGGACCTTCCTTAAATCAACAAGTTTGGCATGTTTTTATGTGGGAGCTATCTTCTTTACCAGTAAGGGTCT
>NW_008412461.1:0-275 GCF_000622305.1 Nannospalax galili | reverse complement strand
TTTTTTTTTAGAAGAAAAACTATCCAAAAGTAAAACAAGCAGCCCAAGAGGCTGTGATGTCAATATTAAGGAAACTAAAGAGTTTAGAGGCCGGGCAGGTGGAGGGCCACAGTGACAGACAACAATACGGGGTCCAGTTTATGGTTATAATTTGCATGTACATTGTTGTGGGAACATCAGGGACGAAATGACTAACTCTATATGCCAAAATGGAGAAGGAATCCATAAAGGAGACATCTGCACTGATTCTTAAACTACAAGAAAATGTGAGTGGT
>NW_008412460.1:0-275 GCF_000622305.1 Nannospalax galili | reverse complement strand
ACATAGTTTACAGGGTTTCAGAGGGAAACAAGGGCTCTGTGTTGGGAACTGACTTAGAGGCATTCATGTTTGATTCTGGCAAATAATCTGGCTGTGTCCTGCCTATGCTCTGAAAAATTGAGTTAGGCTGAATTAAAAAGTAATGGACTAAGTTGTTTGGCAGAGGAAATCTCAAGACACAACATGCAGCTTATTGCACAGTTATTGTTCACTCCATTTACCCATATTTATAGTGAGAGAAAACAGAAAGTGGAGCAGAAAGATATTAAAAATGT
>NW_008412459.1:0-275 GCF_000622305.1 Nannospalax galili | reverse complement strand
TTATTCACTAAGAGAAGATATTTTTTTCTTGCTGTTCCTCTTTTAGCAAACTGTCAGACTAAACTTGAGCATTCTCCCAAACATGAAATGAAACCCTTCTGAGCAATATCAAACATTTCCACAAATGAACAGACATAGCAATGTGTCATGAAATCTTTCCAACTTACAATGGCTATATAACTTCACGATAATATATTTCTTTATTTAAAAGCTATTTTATTGCTTCTTTACAATTTTCAGCGTGCCTTTCTCTCCCCTTTATAAAAAGTAGAAAT
>NW_008412457.1:0-274 GCF_000622305.1 Nannospalax galili | reverse complement strand
ATATTGGAGCATTGTGTTGTCACCTTGGAGCATTGTGACATCACATTGGAATGTTTTGAAGTCATATGGTAAGATGGTCATGGAATATTGGAGAAACATAAAGACACATGGGGCGATAGTATTGTTACACGGGAGCATTGTGATGTCACATTGGAACCTTAGAAGCCCTATTGTAAAATTGTGAAGGCATATTGGAGCAATATAAGGGCACACAGGGCGATAATTTTGGGACAGTGGAGAATTGGGATGTCACATTGGAGCACTGTGATGTCAC
>NW_008412456.1:0-275 GCF_000622305.1 Nannospalax galili | reverse complement strand
AGCTGCAGAGGGAGGAGTGTTGTTTCCATCTTGGCAGCAGTGGCTCAGAAAGAAAATGACCCTGGTGTATCACCTGGGTGGACACAAGAGGGGGCATTTACCAAAACCCAGGCCCACAAGGTGTGGACAAAAGCTAACAGAGACTGTGGGTGGGACATGGAAGCAATCTGGAACAGCGGGCTGCTCAGGCACAGAGTGGAATGGGGCACCGGGTGTTCATCTTTTGTGTTTGCCTTGGTAAGTTACTCTGTTTCCCCTACCCAGGATATAAACTA
>NW_008412455.1:0-274 GCF_000622305.1 Nannospalax galili | reverse complement strand
GGCTATGGGAGGGTGCCATCTGGGAAGTGGGTATAAAAATAAATAAATAAAAATAAATTTTAAAAAGTGTACATTGACGAAAACTGTGCATAAACTACTTGGATATAAAATAATATTTATTACTTGGAGACATAATGAAATTTGTTGTCAAACTGTAAACACTTAAAGAATCAAGGAAGGTATAATTCAAAATTGTACTCTTGGATTAAAACAGGAAAACAGAAAGAAGAAAGGCTTATTTTGCTCGTGTCCTCAGGGGGTGACCTGTGACTAC
>NW_008412454.1:0-275 GCF_000622305.1 Nannospalax galili | reverse complement strand
ACATCGGAATTTATTCTTTTCAACAACTAAAGTGAATCAACACTATACTTTAGGGGTGCTAAAAGAGCTGTGAGCCAGGCTTCCCAAGTGAGGGTTGTGGGAGTGGTGGCATGGGCATGTTGATGTCTTTTGTTCACGTGGGGAGAAGGACCGCAGTCACTAGTCCAGGCATCCTCTAGAACATCTTGTGTGGATGGAGGTTCAGAGTCAGAAGACCCTAGGAAGTGACCTCTCTTCTCTAGCAACAGTCCAAACAGAACTCAGAATCCTGGTTA
>NW_008412453.1:0-275 GCF_000622305.1 Nannospalax galili | reverse complement strand
CTGCTGAGCCATCTCTCCAGCGCCCCCCAAAAGGATTTAATCACTTGAGCTGAGCAGTAGTGAGCACCTGACCAGTGTGATGGGGGCACTGGCACTTGCTTTGTGTTGTGTCTTCACATTCTAGTTAAAAAAAATAAAAAGGAAAGAATCTTTACTGCCATGTGCTGTGGTGCACATTTGGATCCCAAGCCTTGGCAAATTGAAGGTAGAAGGATCAGGAGTTTGAGACTACCCTCAGCTACACACTGAGTTCAAGGCCAGCCTGGGCTACATGA
>NW_008412452.1:0-274 GCF_000622305.1 Nannospalax galili | reverse complement strand
GATAGATAGATGATAGATAGATACATTTTTTTGGCTGATTCTCATGACAAAGTGAAAACACCACAGAGCCTCTGCCTCCCAAGTGCTCGGGTTAGAGGAGTACACCAGCACATCCATGTGTTGCTTTCTAATTTAGCTACTAGAAAAACATAAATTTCGGGGCTAGAGAGATGGCTTAGCGGTTAAGAGCACTGTTTGCTCTTACAGAAGACCATGGTTCGAATACCAGTACCCACATGGCGGCTATGAACCGTCCTTAACTCCAGTTCCAGGG
>NW_008412451.1:0-274 GCF_000622305.1 Nannospalax galili | reverse complement strand
AGCCCTGTCTAATGAGGAAAGCAAGTGCCAGGGAACTGTGCTCTGTGCTCAGTGCTATGCGGCACTGCTGCACCATGGCTGGCCTGCAAAGTGTTTACTACTGGTCCACAAGATGGCTAAGTACAAAGACTGAAATCAATCATTTAGAAACCTTTATAGCACTATAGCAATAATAGTGGGTCTGTTGAAGCTAATAATTTTTAAAACTATTTTATTTTTATTTTGTGTTTATGAGTGTATTGCCTGCATGTATGTGCATGTACCCGTGTCGTGT
>NW_008412450.1:0-274 GCF_000622305.1 Nannospalax galili | reverse complement strand
GATATCAGTGTCAGGCATGGACTCCATCTTATGAAGCAGATCTTAAATCCAATGAGATAGTAGTTGGTTACTCCCGTAATATTCATGCCAATATTATACCTGTGAAATAGTATGGATATTGTAACAATAAAACCTGCTGCTCTTAGGCCAGGCATGGTGGTGCTTGCCTTCAGTCCCAGCACTAAGGAGGCGGATGCAAGCAGATCTTTGGGATTTCAAGGCCAACCCAGGCTACATAGTGAGTTTTAGGCTAGCTAGGACTACAGGGAGACCC
>NW_008412449.1:0-274 GCF_000622305.1 Nannospalax galili | reverse complement strand
CTCTGCAAGAGCAGTCAGTGGTCTTAACTGCTGAGCCATCTCTCCAGCCCTTCCTTTCCCTTTCTATCCACCCCCTCACCCCCCACCAGTCCCTCTTCCAGATTCATGACTTTTGGTTTAGTTTTGTGATCCATTTAGTTTAACCAGGGTCAGCTATGTGACCATTGGATTGGAAGTGACCACTGGATTCAGGTGGGGTCATAGGTGGGTACATGACTGAAGGCAATGACTTCCCCACTCCCTGAATCTCTCAGTAGCAAATAATTCAGAAGAC
>NW_008412448.1:0-274 GCF_000622305.1 Nannospalax galili | reverse complement strand
TCTTCAGAGATTTTAGATTATACAAACTAGCTTACCTCTAGGCTAACTTAAAAAGCTATAGTACTTTCTTTTTCTTTTGCCTGCTCATGGATAAATGATCTAAGTGTAATTGTGAATTCACACTGAGGTAGAAATAGATGGCAATATCCTATTATCTTAATGTAGTTGTTTCAGCCAGATTTCAATGAGCACAGAAAATAACAAAGCAAGAATAATTTAAGAGAGATTGATCAGAACCTGAAAAGAAAAACTACTCAAAAGGCTAGAGACAGGG
>NW_008412447.1:0-274 GCF_000622305.1 Nannospalax galili | reverse complement strand
ATAACTGACAGACCCTGGATTCACTCAGGGCAGTAAGTGGTTTGTTTAGTTTTAAGAGGACAGAATGTCTATTTTCCACTTATTTTTCCACTGTGCCTATGTTAAGGAACTTCATCATTTCATCTATGACAGCTGTGTCTGGTTATCCAGTGAAATTTTGCCTAAACTTTTATGGTAAATTTTGCTTCAGTATAGTTGAGAAACTGTGATTAAAAAATTAAAATCATGTATTTGAGAGATAAAATTTTATTAATTGCCATATTCATCTTATTAC
>NW_008412446.1:0-274 GCF_000622305.1 Nannospalax galili | reverse complement strand
TGGACCGGTGGCCAATGACCCATGAGGAGAGGGAGAGACCCCACAGTATCTGAGACACATATTTCAGCTACATGTGCTGGTGTACATATATGTAATCTCAACCCTTGGGAGGTGGAGGCAGGAGGTTCAGGAGCACAAAGCCAGTGTCTAGTTCAAAGCCAAGCTGGACTACTTGAGGCCCTGTTTCAAAAAGCAAACACCCCCAAAACCCTGTACAAGGATATATTTTCGTTTACAGAGCATTTGCTTAGCAGGCAGAAAGCCCTGGTTTCAC
>NW_008412445.1:0-274 GCF_000622305.1 Nannospalax galili | reverse complement strand
CATAGGTTTAACCAGTCAAGACTATAAAATCTTTAGTCTATTGAAAGACCCACCTTTCCGGTTTCACTGGTCAATAACCTGGTCATAGGACCACCCCTTAAGCTATGCTAAACAGATGGGCAGAATACCTAGTGCATTAATGAAATGGCGAATTTTTCCTGCCTGGAATCCAGCCTCTTAGCACAGAATTCCTCCAGCCAGCCACAGATATGTAGGTCTCTGTAAGTCCGCCTGCTTTTTCTGAATTTTTCAGAAAAGCATAATTTCTCCTTTT
>NW_008412444.1:0-273 GCF_000622305.1 Nannospalax galili | reverse complement strand
GTGGATGCCAGGCATGATGGTATGCACCTTTAATATTAGTCCTGGGGGCGGTGGCAGAGGCAGGAGACTGTGATAGCGAGACCAGCCTGGTCTATACTGAATTCCAGGTGGGCTGGAACTAAAGCGACCCTGTCCTCGCCGAAAAGTGGACCACTTCTGTGGAACAGCAGTCAATTGACCTCTGTCCTCCACACACAGATATGCACACCTATACAGATACCCACAAACATACTTCAATACACACACACACACACACACACACACACACACACA
>NW_008412443.1:0-274 GCF_000622305.1 Nannospalax galili | reverse complement strand
TGGTATTCAGATCCCCCCATCCTCATCTCCCCTTATTGCCCCCTGTCCAATTTAATGTAATATATGTATATATTACATATGTATATAATGTAATATACACATATGTGTTATATAATGTAATATATATACATATTATATACATATATATGTTTATGGCCTATAGAGGCTAATTTGTGTCTCCAAATATCCTTCAATGTGAGTCCATACACTGGAGCCTGGTTAACCTACCAAGAGTCCTATGCTTGTCTCTTCTCTGCCCATCAGCCATCAGTTG
>NW_008412442.1:0-274 GCF_000622305.1 Nannospalax galili | reverse complement strand
ACTGAGCAAATTAAAACCACAGTGATTTATCTTAACCTTCCTATTGGATGGTTCAGTCATTAGATTCATGGATGCACTGTACAGACATTGGTACAGGCAGTCAGCTACAAACCCAGTGCTCATGGCTCTAAGAGGACAGGAGCAGTCCCTGGGCTGATTCTCTGTTGCACATTACTTTTCTGTACTCACATCTGGTCCAGATGAGCAGATCTTCTGGGTCTATGGGTACATCAAGTACTCCACTTCATTTGGGATTTGCTGAAAAGAAAGCTCT
>NW_008412441.1:0-274 GCF_000622305.1 Nannospalax galili | reverse complement strand
GTGGTTAAGAACTTTGGTTCTGGCCAGCAAGATGTTTCAGCAGATGAAGGTCCTTGCTGCCAAGCCTGAGGACCTGAGTTTGATCCCCAGGACCCACATAATATAAAGGGAGAGCTACCTCCCACAAAGAATCCTCCACACGTGTGCCATGGTGCATGCAGGTGTGTGCGCATGTACACATATGTACACACACAAATAAATAAAAACGTTAAGATTTTTTATGTAGAAGAACTTTGCTTATTAGTCATAAATTTGACTGTTGTGAAGGCACACA
>NW_008412440.1:0-274 GCF_000622305.1 Nannospalax galili | reverse complement strand
CTACATTCCCTTTTATGGTCTAATTTATCAAAACTGCACATTGTATGACTGTCTGACGAGCGATACAAACTGTAGGTGTTAATGCATTCACCCAATTATTCTAATGATTTTCAAATCATATGTTGGCTTTTCCAAGTTGTTGGCATATTATTTGGACAATGCAATTGTCACCAGCTAAGTGATATTGTTGTCTGAGCCATTATTTGACATTAAACTCTTCTAATACTGTTGCCATTAATCATCCTTAGATAATGTGTATTCTTTTTTAAAAAAA
>NW_008412439.1:0-274 GCF_000622305.1 Nannospalax galili | reverse complement strand
CCTTTTCAATAATTTTAATATTCCTATTGAATCTTTGTGCATTTCATACATCTTAACCATATTTAGACAGGCTCTCCTTTCCATGCTGTGTCGGATTTCATGCATTCTGTCATGTATGTTAAGGCCTATCAAGTCAAGTTTATGCCCTCAAATTTCCCTTGGTGTTAGTTCATCTACTGGAGCCTGGTCAGCTTATCCAGTGTCACTCCCTTAAAGATCAACTCTCTCTCACCCAGCAGTGATAGGTTGCCAATAGTTACTCAGCTAAGGTTGG
>NW_008412438.1:0-274 GCF_000622305.1 Nannospalax galili | reverse complement strand
GATATTTGAACTAAAGTAAAAGATTTAATTTTAATTCTTGGATTTTTGATTTTGACTAAACAATTCTCTTTTTAATATTTTATTTATTATTTATTTCATGTGTATAACTGTTTTGCCTACATGAATGTAAGGCAAATTTGCATTCACGTCCTATAGTGCCTGCGGAGGTCAGAGGAGGGAGTCAGATCCCCCCGGAACTGGAGTTATGGACAGTTGTTAGCAACCACGTGGGTGCTGGGAATCAAACCCAAGTCCTCTGCAAGAGCAGCCAGTG
>NW_008412437.1:0-274 GCF_000622305.1 Nannospalax galili | reverse complement strand
GGGGGAGAGTCACTTTTGGATGAGTCTCTCTGTAGGGCCTCATTGAATAGGGTTGCAGAGTTTTTGAATCCCTGGGGTAGTTGAGTCCAGGTTAGCTTGCTAGTATAGGACCCATCAGGATTGGTCCACTAAATCTCAACGATAGGTTGGCTACACTCAGCTACAGGCAAGGTTAACAAGGCATGTTTAAGATCCAGGAGAGTATACACCTACCATTCAGGCTTCAGCTTGCTGATCAAGGTACCTCCCTCAGGTCCTGGATGGGCCTGAATTT
>NW_008412436.1:0-274 GCF_000622305.1 Nannospalax galili | reverse complement strand
ACACACACACACACACACACACACACACACACACCATAGCTGAAAATAATCACAAAAAGCTACTTTTTATGCTGTGTCTTGTCCCTTTGGTTGGACCAGGATCCCGTCAAACCAAGTTTGACAGGTGAATCCTTCACCAAAAAGAAAGAGAGACTCATGAGTTTGTGGTCTAACCTAGGACACCGTGCTTACGCATGCTGATCCTTCACTACAAGTTGCTGGTGAGGGTGGAGTCTAAGCTTCACATCTGTGACCCCACATGGTTTTACAGGCC
>NW_008412435.1:0-274 GCF_000622305.1 Nannospalax galili | reverse complement strand
TCGCCGAGACGCCCCCTGCGCACTGATGGAGGCCAGGCCGCGGCGCGGGAGCCGCGGGCCTGGTGGAGCCGCGGGAGAGGGCGGCACGGGTCCAGCCCCAGCACTTCCTGTGGCGCGATGTGGTGTAGTCTGACCAGGAGGAGCAGCCGGGCCTGGAGGCTGTCAAGAAGGCGAGCGCGCAGCCCCTGCAGCTTCGGGTGTTTCTGCTCCGCAAGACGCGCCGCCTCATCGCAGAGTGCGTCCGGGGCCACCCCGCCTTGCCCGCGGTGCCTGC
>NW_008412434.1:0-274 GCF_000622305.1 Nannospalax galili | reverse complement strand
TAGCTTTTTGAACATGTATCAGTTATTCTTTAATGACAATTTGAATTTCATTGAATTCTTTTTTAACAACTTCTCCATACCTGTATTTTTATTAATTTGATTTTACTAACACTTTTTCGTTCCCTTGTCCAGGCTTTGGTCAGATTTTTTTCAATGGATAGAGTAATGGAGTTCATGTAATGTTTTATATTGTGTGTTTTGATTTTTTTCCTTTTCTGTTGGTTGTTTCTTACCATCTAATGCACAGTGTTTGTCTTCTTCATTCAGGAGAACA
>NW_008412433.1:0-274 GCF_000622305.1 Nannospalax galili | reverse complement strand
GTTTACCCATAGGACAGATACATAGATGAAATGGTTCAGTTATTATTACTAAAACCTATTTGAAGCCCCTCTTGAGAAAGTAAAACACAAGTAGTAACTGATTCTTTTATTTAATAGGATAGGTTTCAGTAGAACAGGTGTCTGTTCAATACGCAGGCATATAAAACCTCGGTCATCATGCTATTTATAATAATTCTTATTAATTTGAAAGCACGTGTCAATGAAAAAAAGTCTGAAATAAACTCAGTGGGTCATTCACTAAAAGGATATGAAA
>NW_008412432.1:0-274 GCF_000622305.1 Nannospalax galili | reverse complement strand
GATACAATGAGAGCTAGTTTTCAGGAAGGAAGGTTTCAGGTCAGTTCCAGCGTGATTGCTCCAAGTCCTGTGCTTCCGGTATGTTTTCTATTCAGTAATAGAGTCTTACCTTCAAGTTCTGGGAGGCTGTCTAGGGCTTCAGCAACAGCCTGTATTCTTCCGGTAGTCTTTTGGTTGACTTTGACCAACAACTCAGAAGGAGGGCTCCCATGCCTGACACTGGGATTTTTGTTGTATAGCATAAGCTACACATATACTCACATTGATATTATAT
>NW_008412431.1:0-274 GCF_000622305.1 Nannospalax galili | reverse complement strand
TTACTATACCAGATCTCAAAGTATACTACAGAGATATAGTCATAAAAACAACATGGTACTGGCACAAAATAGATACATAGATCAATGGAACATCATTGAAGATCTAAACCTGAGTACACACAATTTCACCCTCCTGATGTTTGACAAAAGTACTAAGAACACACAATGAAGGAAAGATAGCACCTTCAACAAATGGTTCTGGCAAAACTAGATCTCCACCTGCAGAAGAATTAAACTAGATCCTTATCTTTCACCTTGCACAAAAGTCAACTCC
>NW_008412430.1:0-274 GCF_000622305.1 Nannospalax galili | reverse complement strand
GGCAAAACTGGATCTCCACTTATAGAAGAATGAAACTAGATCCTTATCTTTTGCCTTGCACCAAAGTCAATTCCAAATGGATCAAAGAGCTCAATGTGAAACTGGAAACCCTAAACTATTAGAAGAAATCACTGGCAGTAACCTACGAAATATAAGTGTAGTAAAGGATTTTTTAAATCTGACAGAATTGCTCAGGAATTAAGGTCGGCAATCAACAGGTAGGACCTCATTAAATTGAATAGCTTCTGTACAGCAAAAGAAACAATCAAAAAAG
>NW_008412429.1:0-274 GCF_000622305.1 Nannospalax galili | reverse complement strand
TTTTTCTTTTTCTTGAGACAGGGTCTCCCTGTGGCCCCAGCTGGCTTCAAACTGGCTAAGTAGAACAGGCTAGCCTCCATCCCACAGAGATCCGCCTGCCTCACATCCTGGGTGCCAGGATTAAAGGCATGCGACACCTGGTTCTCTGTGCTTTTTGACTACAGATGCGATGTGACTAGTTCCTTCAGCTCCTGCCACTATGACTTCCTGCCAGGATGGACTGTACCCTGGAACTGTGAAAAAAATAAACCCCTCTCCCTTAAGTTGCATGGGT
>NW_008412428.1:0-274 GCF_000622305.1 Nannospalax galili | reverse complement strand
CATGAGGTTAAATAGAGAATGAGAATAAAGGAGTACAGATTGAGAGTAATCATATCAGCTAGACTACAGGGGCCCAGATGTACTCTAAGGGAGGAATCTACTGATTAACAGAAAACCGGGCAATTTACTGGAAAAGAGTACAAGGCCGTGGGCCAAGGCTGCAGGCCAAGGCCACGGGCCAAGGTCATGAGCTCCATCCCGTGCCCGTGGGAGGAGAGTGGGTAGAATGGAAACTTACCAGCATAGGTCTGTTCAGCAGTTTTGAGAAATGGCT
>NW_008412427.1:0-274 GCF_000622305.1 Nannospalax galili | reverse complement strand
AAAAAAAAACAGAAAACACTTTTTGGGGGAGGGATTTAGAATAAGGCAGAACAGACAAGGACTTTACAATAGCCATGAAAATATATTTAAAAATTTAAATGAAAATTAGAATATGAGAGGAATGGAGAAGAACAAAGAATAACAGAGCAGAAAACAAATGTAGCACTAAATAACTAAATAAAATGTTCATGAGACACACAGCATATTACTCACATCCTAGAGAATGGGGCATGAAGGAATTGCCATAGAATTCAAATTGAATAGTGTAACCAGA
>NW_008412426.1:0-272 GCF_000622305.1 Nannospalax galili | reverse complement strand
GAGAGAGAGAGAGAGAGAGAGAGAGAGAGAGAGAGAGAGAGAGATGAATCTAGGACCCACATATGAGAGAGAAATGTGACATTGTATTTTTGGACCTGGGTGAATTCATTCAATATAATCTTTTTTACAGCTCATCCATTTATAGGTAAATTTCATGATTTCATTTTTTATTTACAGCTGAGTCTATTCCATTGTGTATATGCACCGCATTTTCTTCATTACCCATTAATCAGTAGATGGGCTTCTATCTTGGTCAGATTTTTCTACCTCAC
>NW_008412425.1:0-274 GCF_000622305.1 Nannospalax galili | reverse complement strand
TTTTGTTTGTTTGTTTGTTTTTTGTTTGTTTGTTTTTGTTTTTGTTTTTGACTGGAATTTATTCTTTCCCGCTCAGCAAATGATTGTAATATTTCACTAAAGAATTCTGTATCTGTTCTGAGAAACTGATTTTTGGGTACTGCTCTTCAACAATACTGAGATGTATTTTCTTTGTTACAGACTCAATTACAGATTCTTCTAATCTCATCTTTTCCTCTTCTTTAGTCTACATCAATACAGTAGACATGGCTTGGAAAGTGAATTAACATCTTTA
>NW_008412424.1:0-274 GCF_000622305.1 Nannospalax galili | reverse complement strand
TTTCCTGGCATCCACTGCAGAGCCAACATCTTCTGTTCTGTTCCATCTTGCCATAGACTTCTCTGTATGGGGGGCAAATCTCACTTCTGCCTCCCTGGTATAAGGGTACCTGTGATTACATACAGACTAAGTAAGTTCCCATCTCAATATCAGTAACCACATCCATGAAGACATCATACATGATGCAACATTCCTAGGTTCCAAGAGCAGGAGCTGGTGTCTCCTGGGTCAACACTCGGCATACTACATTTAGGCTCTCTAAGTTTCCATCTCC
>NW_008412423.1:0-274 GCF_000622305.1 Nannospalax galili | reverse complement strand
CAAAGAAAGTGTGGTTCCCAGAATTTTAAAGGGAGCAATAGTCTGTATTTTGTCAGTGGGTACATGGAGTCTGCCTGTCTGTAGACATTTCTGAGTAACCTTATATGACTCTTCTAATTATTGGGGGCTTGGAGCTCCCAAGATTTTATCATCCATATAAACGTACATGGTGGCATGTGGCAGCAAGTAAGCAAGCCCTAAAAGTGTCTTCATATAGCTTTGGCAGAATGCTGGGCTATTGGCCACACCTTGAGGTAAAACAGTCCATTCATAC
>NW_008412422.1:0-274 GCF_000622305.1 Nannospalax galili | reverse complement strand
TCGTGTCACCTGTCCCCTCTGACGTGCAGATGATCGTGTCACCTGCCCCTTTGACGTGGAGATATTCGTGTCACCAATCCCCTCTGTTGTGCAGATGGTCGTGTCACATGCACCCACTGACTTCCAGATAGTCGTGTCACCTGCCCTCTCTGACGTGCAGATGGTCATGTCAACTGTCCCCTCTGATGTTCAGATGGTGGTGTCACCTGCACCTCTGACATGGAGATGGTAGTGTCACCTGCCCACTGTGATCTGCAGATGGTCGTGTCCCCTG
>NW_008412421.1:0-274 GCF_000622305.1 Nannospalax galili | reverse complement strand
GATCTATGTGTCTGTTTTTGCACCAGTACCATGCTGTTTTTATGATTATGGTTCTCTAGTATACTTTGTGATCTGGTATAGTAATCCCCCCAGTGTGTTGCTTTTTGTGCTCTGGGTTGCTTTGGCTATCTAGGGTCCTTTGTGCCTCCATATGAATTTAAGGATGTATTTTCTAATTCTATGAAGTATGTCACTGGGATTTTGGTTGGGATTGCATTGAATTTATATATTGCTTTTGGTAAGATGGTCATTTTAACAATATTAATTCTTCCAA
>NW_008412420.1:0-274 GCF_000622305.1 Nannospalax galili | reverse complement strand
TTACACTGTTCCAATGTGCTATTGCAATGTTTCATGTGTCACCACAATGCTGAGTGTGCCATTACAATGCATGATTACAATGTGTGATAACACGTTGCAGCATTGTGACGGACTTTCAACACTGTGATATCACATTGAGCACCGTGGTCAGACACTGGGGCATTGTGAAGGTACATTCAACTTTCTGATGGCACATTGAGCATTGTGACGACAAATTGGGGCGTTTTGATGGCACAATGAGGATTGTGACATCACATTGTAGCATTGATATGAC
>NW_008412419.1:0-274 GCF_000622305.1 Nannospalax galili | reverse complement strand
ATTCAATTTCCATTTTTCTGGACTGTCTATGGTGATGGTAATTTATCTTTTGCTTAAACTAATGAGAAAATTAATTTGGTGGCAGAGTGGTCCAAAATTAAGGACCAGGTGAGACTGATGTGTCCCGATGGCTGCTGTTTCCAAACCTGAACCGTGTACAGTCATTCTATATGGAGGTGGAATGGTGTTTCCTAGCATGACAGAAGGTACAAAAGATCAGTCAGTATTCCCTCAAGCTCCACCCCCTTTATAAGAGTGTTAATCTCATCCATGA
>NW_008412418.1:0-274 GCF_000622305.1 Nannospalax galili | reverse complement strand
AATCCTACACTAACCCTCACCCTAACTCTACCCCTAATTGTAACCTGAACCCTAACCCTCAATATATAAACTAGAACCAAACCTGAGCTCAACCCAAAAATGAGCCTAACCCTACAAGTAACCCTAACCCTTACCCCAACTCTAACCCTGACTCTAATCCTAAACCTAAACATAAACCTAGAACCAATCCTAAACATAACTCTATTGTTAACGCTAACACTAACATTAGCCCTAAACCTAAACTTGACCCTAACTCTAGGGTTAAACGTAACCC
>NW_008412417.1:0-274 GCF_000622305.1 Nannospalax galili | reverse complement strand
AATGAAGACTGTGGGCAGGGTGCAGAAGCAGCTGTGGTTTCCTTGTAAGTCACCCTCTTACTCCCTACCATAAAGGAAACCCAAACTAAAAATGCCTTATGATAGTCTGTGAGCCTGGGGCCTTGGGAGGGAGCTCCAGCTGAGCCTCCCAAGAAGGGAAAAGGGAAGAAAATCAAGTGCCACAGTGGGTTATGAAGTTGAGAGAGGAGTGTGACAGGGTGGGGTCTTGGAGGAGTTGGAGAGTGAGGATTGATATGATCAAAATATAATGTAT
>NW_008412416.1:0-274 GCF_000622305.1 Nannospalax galili | reverse complement strand
GATTAGAAGGGAAAAGTCCAAATGTGGCAATAAAGATTGAAGATGTGTAGTCTTTACTTCTAACACCATGTTTGCTGATTTCTTAGTAAATTCCTAAAGTATCTCAATAAAAAGCCTCTGAATATTCATGAATGTACAAGGATTTGAGGCCTGCAAATAGTCATTGCCTGCCTTTGTGAGGGAGCATGATCAGATTAGCAAGCTTTTCTTATCTGAAAACAGGCATACCTTTAAATAGAAGATAATGCACATTTCAGAGACAAATGGACCACAT
>NW_008412415.1:0-274 GCF_000622305.1 Nannospalax galili | reverse complement strand
TTAATACAGATTTAGAAACTACTTGCACAGAAATATCTTTAGGCTTCCAAGTGTTGGATCCTCGTAAATAGGCCTTTAAAAGTCACTACAAAAGGCCATATGATTACAGGAGGAATTATGTAGTATGATTAGATACATGTTACTTGGAATAAAATCCCCAGATTGGGCATCATACAGACAAAATCTTACAAGGAAGTGGAGATGTCTTAGAACACTATATCAGAGACTCAAAATATGATGCTGGCGATGAAAGTGACACTGTAAGGGAGTTTCA
>NW_008412414.1:0-274 GCF_000622305.1 Nannospalax galili | reverse complement strand
AGACCAGGCTGGCCTTGAACTCACAGAGATCTGCCTGCCTCTGTCTTCCGAAGGCTGTGATTAAAGGTGTGTGCCACCATGCCCAGTAACATGCTCTATTTTAATTTCTAATGGCTGGTTCCCATTTCACTTCACATGCGGCAGACATCCCCAGATGTGTTAAACCACTGGTGACAAAGTAGCCTTTTCTGATGGTGGCCACATTTTAGTAAATATGTTACATTTCTGCAGACCCTTTAAAATGTTGTTGAAATGATAAGCTCAGTTTTTTTTT
>NW_008412413.1:0-274 GCF_000622305.1 Nannospalax galili | reverse complement strand
TCTTTGATTTTAAGCATAAACACTCATAGCTATAAACTTCCCTTTGGGAATTGCCTTATCTACATGCTAAAAGTTCTAGTCATCCAAGATGTATTGTCTGGTCTCAGTATTTGCACAGTTTCTGTACTCTTTCTTGCTAGGGACTTCTAATTTTGTTTCACTGTGATCTGTTAAGTATAAGAAGTTGCTTTAATTGTTTTGTATTTAAAATTTGCTTTGTGGAATAGAATATGGGCTATTTAAATAAGGTTTCACAGACTTCTGAGAAGAATGT
>NW_008412412.1:0-274 GCF_000622305.1 Nannospalax galili | reverse complement strand
AATAACAGTAATAATAAATAATTTTTTTAGTGCCATTGGGTTGACTGGAACATGGAGTTGCTATGTGAGCCACATCTCCTGTGTGACCCCAGCCTGTGGCCCATCCTTTCCAGCCCAAGGCAGTGTCTGAGCATCACGCACACATGTGCTAAAGGCCTGGCTGGTTTGCTGGCTGGCTCTCCCTCCAGCACCTGTTTGCTTGCCCTGAGCTTTTCCCATATGCCTTCGACACTCAAGATGATTCTCAGGGTGGCATCTTCCTGTGCTCTCAAAA
>NW_008412411.1:0-274 GCF_000622305.1 Nannospalax galili | reverse complement strand
TTCTTAATTTCTCCTTTGACTCATTCATTGTTTAGGAGTGTGTTGTTCAATTGTCACGAGTTTGTGTAGTGGCTAGGGCTTCATCCAGTGTTGATTTTGAGCTTTAATGCTTTGTGGTCCTGTAGAATGCATGGAATTATTTCAATACTTTTGTGTTTGTTGAGGTTGGTTTTGTGGCCTAGTATTTGGTCAGTATTTTAAAAACTTCCATGGAGTGCTGAGTAGAAAGTGTATTCTTTGGTGTTTCAGTGGAATAATTGAAAGATATTTGTTG
>NW_008412410.1:0-274 GCF_000622305.1 Nannospalax galili | reverse complement strand
AGAAGAATGTGTTATGAATAATAATTCCTGAAATGTCAAATAAAAGAAATTTACATGTCCCTAAATTGTTTCCCCCTCAAGAAAGTGATTCTCAAGTATACACTCTGTTCCTTAGTAACTTGCACCTCTGAGACATTTGTCCTGTGTCCATCCCATGGTAACATCCCTTTGGCATTGTTTGTCCCGAGGTCTTGGAAGAATGGAGGCAAAGATGGGGCCTGCCACCACCATAGAGATAGCCTAGCAGGTTCCAATCTCTAGTTTGACACTTTTT
>NW_008412409.1:0-274 GCF_000622305.1 Nannospalax galili | reverse complement strand
AAAAATAAGTAAAATATAAGAAATATATAAGGCAATAGAGAGGATCAAGTGAAGATGGGGTCGTGATTTAAATAGGATGGTAGAGAAGGAGAGGTTGGACAAATGACAAAAGGTGGGCGGAGTCCTGAAGGTGCCCGTGTCCAGGGCTCTGCCAGCAAAACTCTTAGCACACGTTTTGTGAGGACATACAAGTCCATGGCATTGTGCCATGTATGCAAAACAAGCAAGTAGCAAACCATTATTGAATGGTTTCAATAATGCTGCTGGGCACCAT
>NW_008412408.1:0-274 GCF_000622305.1 Nannospalax galili | reverse complement strand
TTTCTTTTAGTCATACCTGACTGTTGAAGGGGTCATGCACAGACTGAACCCCGCCTTCCCACTCTACTACCCCATGTACCCTGGGCCATGACTCCCTATGCCTAGGTCAAGCTTAACTCTTTCACTGGCGTTGTTTGACATTTGTATCCTCTGTAAACTGCTGCTCAGGCATTAAAGACTTCCATAAACTCAGCACAGGATTTGGCTGTCTGTTAATTTTCTACCTAAGAACTTGGCTTGACACAGATCTTGCCACATTTGCCTTTGAGTGTCC
>NW_008412407.1:0-274 GCF_000622305.1 Nannospalax galili | reverse complement strand
CATACACACCACATACATAAATACACCCCCACACATTCATACATTCATACAAATGTATTCATTAAATATACTCATATACATGCCATACACATACTCATACACTCATATATATGCATACACACATACATATCACACACACACTCATATCCCACCCCATACACTCATACACACCACATATAAATACACCATACACACACTCATAACTCATGCAAACACATTCATATAATACATACACACCACACACACTCATACACACTCATACAGCCTCACACAC
>NW_008412406.1:0-274 GCF_000622305.1 Nannospalax galili | reverse complement strand
AGGAAGGAGATAGCCATCTCTCCTCAGGGAGCCGTCTATGAGGTGGGTAACTCATGAAATAAAAATGGGGAGATGTGGGGACCTAAAGGCCCGGCCTTGCAGAAGTCCGAGAGGGAGTTACTGGGGCGTGACCTGACTTGCTTTGAAAGTCTGAGGAATACTTCCGCACTGCTGAGGAGAGCATGATTAGCATGTGACCATCCTTAAGAGACACCCTTGGGGGGAGGGGGGAATTCCAGGTGCCTTTATAAGCTCTGTAACACCTGCAATAAAT
>NW_008412405.1:0-274 GCF_000622305.1 Nannospalax galili | reverse complement strand
TAGCATTGAATACTTGATGAATAAAACAATAATCTTGGCCCACAGAGACAGCGAATGCTAATCATAACCAGGGTTTATGTAGCCTCATACCTGGTAGAGAAAAAGTCAAAGCTCTGTATGATTCCTACCGCAGGCACAGTACCTAAAGTGTTACAGTGTTTGGAGAAAACATATAACTGAAATTCTGAATTTCTTTTGTTTAGTTTTCTATCAATACCCAACCTTCTGACCATAAACAAGTCAGTTCACTGCCATCTCCTTTGTAATCTATATG
>NW_008412404.1:0-274 GCF_000622305.1 Nannospalax galili | reverse complement strand
GAGGACACTGGGGTGACATCATAGATGATGAGGACACTGGTGTGACATCATAGATGATGACACTAGGGTGACATCATGGGTGATGAGGACACTGGGATGACATCATAGGGGATGAGGACACTGGGGTGACATTGTGGGTGATGAGGACACTGGGATGACATCGTGGGTGATGAGGACACTGAGGTGACATCACAGGGGATGAGGACACTGAGGTGACATCATGGGGGATGAGGACACTGGGGTGACATCATAGATGATGAGGACACTGGTGTGA
>NW_008412403.1:0-274 GCF_000622305.1 Nannospalax galili | reverse complement strand
TGAAATTCTTCTTCTAATTATATGGTTATTAAATAAATAATTTAAAAAATTTACATAGTATTTGCTTAAGGAGTCCAGATCTTCAACTTTGTCATCCAGGCTTGGCATTCTATTTTCAGTTTCATTCATTCTGCTTGTGATCTTTTCTGCTGTTGTTTCCAATTGGCTTATTGAGTTTGTCAATCCCTGTTCATTTCCATTTGTGTTTTGTTCACTATTTATGTCTCTTCTGTGAATTCACTTTTCAAGCCATGAGTTGTTTTTGATAGTTCAC
>NW_008412402.1:0-274 GCF_000622305.1 Nannospalax galili | reverse complement strand
GGGGTGGCTTTTGTGAAGTGGCTTAAGAGCTGGGTTTTCTGTCCCAGCTCTGTTTGCGTGCTCACTCTGGGTGATTGAGGCAGGCCATTGGGGAGTTTGATTTAAAGTCAGAACTACTTCAGTTCTTAATCCCTAGGGCTTAGTGCTTCTCACACTAAAAACCCAAGAAGTACTCCATTTTGTTTCTCCTTGCATTGAAGCCATAGCTTCCCTGTCTTCAGACCAAAGCCAGCATTTAGTTCAAGTGGAGTGGGGCTATAGGAATGGAGGAGTC
>NW_008412401.1:0-274 GCF_000622305.1 Nannospalax galili | reverse complement strand
ATATAAGGTGTTTTGATCAAATCCATGCCTACTTCCTCCCCTCCAACTCCTTCAATATCTCCCATCACATTTTTCTGATAACTTCATTACTCTTTCTTTTCTTTGATTTATTTATTTTTTTTATGGGACTTTTGACTACTCTAACATTCCCCCTTCTGAAGAGGTAACCTTAAAATCTTTAAAGGATTAGATAAAAGCTCTCCACTATTTTCGACATTTTTGCCCTTTGGAACAGAATAGGTTGCTAAGAGGCCCAAGGACATTGTGAGTTTTA
>NW_008412400.1:0-274 GCF_000622305.1 Nannospalax galili | reverse complement strand
TTCAGATGACATGTCAGATTCAAAACAAGGAAGCGAACAACAAAAATGGTGGGTAGGACACTTGTGAATCGCTAGGGCGGACGTCCTGCGAAGGGGCGGAGTGGCCACATATTTTAGATGAATCAAACCTCTGCCCTCCAGTTTCCATCAGAAGCAAGAATGAAGGACACACGGAGACTGGTCCCACGGAAAAATCATTTGCATAACAGTTCTGGTAAAGAGACCCAGGGTAGTCAAGACCAAGTATTATCAGTTAAGCTTTGGTAATTTTTTT
>NW_008412399.1:0-274 GCF_000622305.1 Nannospalax galili | reverse complement strand
GAAGACATATTTGAGCATTTTGATGGCATATTTGGGCACTGGGATGGCACAATTGTGATTTGAGGGCACACTGAAACATTTTGCATCGACATTGGAGCATCGTTATGGCTTATTGAACATTATTGTGGTACATTGGGGCATTGTAATGGCATATAGGGGCATTGTGATGACAAACTAAGGCACTGTTATGGCATATTGGGCAGTGGCATGTCACATTTGAGCATTATGATGACACATTGGAGGAGAATGATGGCACATTGAGAATTGTGATAAC
>NW_008412398.1:0-274 GCF_000622305.1 Nannospalax galili | reverse complement strand
CCTCTGACGCCTTCATTTAAACTCTTTGAACCCAAGTTCCTCGTACTTAGCAGGAACTCAGTAAATGGATCTTGAGTGAAGTAAATAAAGCCGTCACACATAGATAGTTTAAAGGGTTATCCCATCTAGTACAGGAGCAAAAGGAATACACTTGTAAAGAAAAAGGTATTGTTTGGGTGGTAAAGATACAGGAATTGGAAAATTGACAAAGTACTAAGATAGTCTCAGGGAAGGCTTCACTTAGACTGAGTCTTAAAAGAATAAAAGAAATCAG
>NW_008412397.1:0-274 GCF_000622305.1 Nannospalax galili | reverse complement strand
TCCCCACTGACATGCTTCCTCCAGGATAGCCACACCTTCTAAAACCTCCCATAACACCGCCATCATCTGGAGACAAAATGTCCAAACACTTGGAGCGTATGGGGGATTTTTCCATTCAAACCATCAGACGGTCTTACAAAACCAACAAAACAAAACAAAAACCAAGAAAAAGAAGATAAAATATTATAGTCCTAACTCCTCCACTCTATTAATACTTTTACTAAGGTATCCTTTCCATGTATTAAAACACAAATATTATGTGTACAGCTTGGGG
>NW_008412396.1:0-274 GCF_000622305.1 Nannospalax galili | reverse complement strand
TGGGAACTGAACCCAGGTCTTCTGCAAGAACAGCCAGTGCTCTTAACCACTCAGTCATTGCTGTAGCCCCAAGAATTAATTTTCAAGAAACCTAATATGTGAGATTACACTGTGCATATCCTCTCTCTGCTCAGCACTGTTGGAGTGGAAGAGCTTAACTTTCACACTCATGGTTTACTGGCCTCTCCCATGTCATAGCTGTGAAATGAATGATAATTAGTGAATCTTAAAGGGATATGTGGAGGATCTCCTCACGTGGACCCAAAAGACATTA
>NW_008412395.1:0-274 GCF_000622305.1 Nannospalax galili | reverse complement strand
CAGAGATACTAGAGACAGTGCTCAAAGGACAAATGAGCCAGCTTAGAGTTCTCTCACTGGCCAAGTTACATTTTAAGTATCAAAAAGGGCATAATAATAGTGGTTAATTGAAATATGATGAATTTGTGGAAAGCCATAATTTAATAATGTTATTCAGAAAAATCTTAATATGAACTATATTAAAGGTAATTAGGATAAACATAGAAGTTTGGCTATAAAGGGATATGTTTAATTTTTTATTAATTTTAATAGGATGTAGTTAATATAAATTGGT
>NW_008412394.1:0-274 GCF_000622305.1 Nannospalax galili | reverse complement strand
GCTAGGGTTAGGTTTAGGTTTAGGGCTAGGATTAGGGTTAGACTTAGGGTAAGAGGTGATTTTAGGGCTAGGGTTATGCAGAAGTGTAAATTTAGGATTAAGGTTGAGATTCAGGATAGTTTTAGGATTATGTTTGTGGTTAGGGTTAGGTTTAGGGTTAGGGTTAAAGTTAGCATTAGGGATAGGGTTACGGTTAGGGCTAGTGTTGTATTTAGGGGTAATGTGAGGTTAAGTGTTAAGATTATGATTTTCGTTAGGTTTAGTATTCACTCTA
>NW_008412393.1:0-274 GCF_000622305.1 Nannospalax galili | reverse complement strand
CACACATAAACTTCCTCACCAACACCTTTGCCTCCATTATCTTATAGATGTACAGGGGGAGTCAAGGGTCCCAGAGCCGGTTCTTAGTGTCACATGAATATCCCTCCAGGATAGACTGTGCCGTTGCTCTGAAGCCATTTCCTCTGAATTGAAGCATTCTCTCTTGGAGAGTTGGGGAGGCTCCTAAGACTCAGGAAACTCACAGCTTACAAGGTGAAGTTCAGAAAGTTCTAAGATCCACAAGGTCCCTAGACTTGGGTGGAATCATTTTTTT
>NW_008412392.1:0-274 GCF_000622305.1 Nannospalax galili | reverse complement strand
CTGGGAGCAAGAATCCACCAGGAGTGGAGGAAACTGAGGGCCTGCATGACCTTTTTGGGGCCTGATTACACTGAGGTCAGAGTTCTTTGGCCTCATACAAGGGTAACTGTATGGTAATGAAATGCCGTGGACAGAGGGCAGCAGAGGGACCCCTGGGCTGGTCAGGGACATTTGACTGGTGGTGAGGATAGACTCTACCCCATATTCTTGGATTAACACCTGATTTACCACTAGTGTGATGAAGTTGGAGATTAGGACCTCGATGGAGATGACC
>NW_008412391.1:0-274 GCF_000622305.1 Nannospalax galili | reverse complement strand
TTTTATTTTATGTATATGAGTGTTTTGCCTCCATGTCTGTAAGTGCACCCATGCACACAGGCCAGAAGAGGATGTCAGACCCCCTGGAACTGGAGTTACTGGTAGTTGTTAGCAGTGAATTAGGTGCTGGGAATTGAACCAGGTCCTCTGCAAGGGCAGCCAGTGTTCCTAACTGCTGAGCCTTCTCTCCAGCCCCTCACTCATGTTCATGTTTGCATCATCACCCATTATTGTTACTGCTGAATAGTGTCCTAATATATAAATGCAACAGTTT
>NW_008412390.1:0-274 GCF_000622305.1 Nannospalax galili | reverse complement strand
AGTCATGGGACAGAGGGAGGAGGCCACTCGTAGGAAAGCAATGCAGCTCACAAGCTGTCCATCCTTCTAAGACTTATTCCCATCAGTAGGATATTGAAGAATGCTTTAGGTAAATATTCTTTCCAGATGTTATTGTAGATTTCATAGACGCTAATATCACGCTAGGTAATATATTTCCTAATCTAGTTTACTTCTCTAACTTTTCCTACCACTACTATGATTTAGAAAATAATCATTTACTATACATATGTCATAATCTAGTACTGTTAGTCAA
>NW_008412389.1:0-274 GCF_000622305.1 Nannospalax galili | reverse complement strand
TGTATTCCCAGTTCTGCAGCCATCAGCTGCTACCTGGCTTAGGGAGAGCCCGGCACTAGGGAGAGAGCCTATGAAATGGGTACTGGCTTCTCAGTTTAGGTATTGACTGATTGATTGTTATGATGAGAATGGAGCTCAGGGCCCCTGACACTGAGCCCCAGTCAGTCCAACCCTTAGCTTGGTTTCTAAAGCAGACTTCAAGGTAAAGAAGTAGCACTTGTTCAGTGAGAACCATCAAGGAGCAGACCTCCTCAGACCACATGTGTATATTTAC
>NW_008412388.1:0-274 GCF_000622305.1 Nannospalax galili | reverse complement strand
TGTGATGACACATTGGAGGAGAGTGATGGAACATGGAGCATTGTGATGACAAACAGAGACACTGTGATGGCACACTGAACATTATGATGACAACTTGGAGCCTTGTGACATCACAACGGAGCATTGATATGGAATCTTGGGGCAGTGTGAAGGAATACTGAGCATTGTGATGACTCATTGGTGCATTGTTATTGCACTCAGAGGATTGTGATGTCAAAGGGATCATTTTGAAGTCATATTGGAGCATTGTGATGGCACATTGGAGCATTGTAAT
>NW_008412387.1:0-274 GCF_000622305.1 Nannospalax galili | reverse complement strand
TCCATCCTTTCACCTTAAGGTAGTGCCTGTCCTTGAAGGTGAGATGCGTTTAAGACAACAAAAATATTGATTTTGTTTATTAATCTATTCAACTTGCCTGTGTCTTTTGATTGGGGAGTTCAGGCCACTGATATTTAAAGTTGTTATTGAAAGATGTGTATTGGTTTCTCTCATTTTAATTTTTGTGTGCATTCTTAGTCTATTCTTGTGTTTCCACAATTACACCTTTATTTAGTCTCTTTCTGCTGCCTCTTGGGTGTAGTCATTGCTTTCT
>NW_008412386.1:0-274 GCF_000622305.1 Nannospalax galili | reverse complement strand
CCACATGATGAGTATAAAGCTTCTTAACTTCTCAACTTCTTCCTCATTGCATCATCTTAGTCTGCTGTCAAGGTCTTCCCCAGATCCTGCTGGGACTGTTCTCTGCCCCTGCTACCAATGCAGGGAGCTGTTTACACTGCTTCACAACAGCTGACTTATGACTGTTGTTCCACAGTCGTAATGAATACACTTTACTGCTACTGTTACAAAGTGACATACTGTCTTCTAGCAGCTGTTGATTGGATCATTGAAATTCATATTTGTATGACAGAGT
>NW_008412385.1:0-274 GCF_000622305.1 Nannospalax galili | reverse complement strand
TAAATTTTTAGATTATGTATTTGGTTTTCATTTTATTGATTTAAATGTTTTATTCCTTTAATTCCACTTCCTACATAACAGAATTAAACCCAAAATTGTTTTGAAAGATTTTATTCTAGCCTAATTCCGTATTGTTTAGAGAATATGCTCCATGGGAATGCAACACGCCTATTCAAATTGGCTAAGATGTCGTCTACAGCATGGCGTGTACTTCATCCTGGCAACTGTCCCCTCTGTATGGAAAGAATACATGCTGTCCAGTTGCTACACATAG
>NW_008412384.1:0-274 GCF_000622305.1 Nannospalax galili | reverse complement strand
AGCACACTTACATCCCCTTTACAGACTCACTACTGAGTTCCATTTACTCTTTATTTAGGAAAATCATGGCAAAAGCTATTCGAGGATTTTATAGCCTTCACACATGAATGTGTGTAGTTTGAGTTTAAAATATCTTATGGGAGTGGTCTTTAAAATGAAGTCAAGTCAGGAAATTTGCTATCCCTCCCAAGTGCTCTTATTCCCAGATGTAGCAGGACCAAGCATAAGGTTATTGTCACACGTTGGGAAGAAGTGTTCCATTCCAGATTCAGGG
>NW_008412383.1:0-274 GCF_000622305.1 Nannospalax galili | reverse complement strand
TGAGTTCAGGGTTAAAGGTTTATCGAGTTTCTTAAGAATTAGGCTTGCAGGGTGTTTTGAGAACATAACTTTTGAGGGAACACTGAATGAAATGCGTATTTTGTGTTGGTTTATGCACAGTGAGCAATATTTTGAAGTTCTTGTCAAACATTTGCAAATAGATTTGTAAGTTGAACAGTTTCCCTCAGGACCATGGACACGCAGAAGGATCTATACTAAAGAACCCAAACCTTGTGAATTCCTCTAACCCCAGAATCAGGCTTTGTTTCCTTTC
>NW_008412382.1:0-274 GCF_000622305.1 Nannospalax galili | reverse complement strand
GACTGCAGGTGTACACAGAAACTTGGACATTTCCTCTTAAATCATTCATGAAATCACAGCACTTAAACCGTACACTCTCATGCTTATGAAAGACAGCTATTTTGCCTGTAATCAATTGTATTCTATAAACTTATTGATGATGTAATAATTAACAGTGATCTGAGAAGGGCCCGGGAAAATGTAGCATTTACTGCTCTATTTTTGACATTTATTCTATAAACATACCAAAATAAAAGGTAGGTAGAGATGAATAGTAATTTCCAAGTGTAACACG
>NW_008412381.1:0-274 GCF_000622305.1 Nannospalax galili | reverse complement strand
TTTTAGTTTAATGAAGTCCCATTTGTTAATCCTTGACCTTGTTTCCTGAGCAATTGATGTTCAGTTTAGAAAATGCTTTGCTACACCTATATCTTGTAGGTTATTGCCAATGTTTTCTTCTAAGAGCCTCAGAGGTTCAGACTTCACATTGAGGTCTTTGATCCACTTGGAAGCGACTTTTGTGCAAGATGAAAGATAGAGGTGTATTTTAATTTTTCTACAATACAGGTGGAGATACAGTTTTGCCAGCACCATTTGCTGAACATGCTGTCTT
>NW_008412380.1:0-274 GCF_000622305.1 Nannospalax galili | reverse complement strand
GTGATCTCCCCCCAGTACTGCTCTTTTTGCCTAAGATTGTTTTGGCTGCCAGAATCTTTTGTGGTTTCATATGAATTTTGGGATGATTCTGTCAAGCTCTGTGAAGAATATTGTATTTTGATTGGGATTGCATTGAATCTATAAATGGCCTTTGCTAAGATGGTCATTTTCACAATATTGATTTTACTGATCTGTGAGCATGGTAGGTCTTTCCATTTCCTAGTGTGTTCCTCTATCTCTTTCTTTAGAGTTTTGAAATTTTCATTGTAGAGAT
>NW_008412379.1:0-274 GCF_000622305.1 Nannospalax galili | reverse complement strand
GGCCAGCACATTAAAGGACCATGTATGATGACCCTGGTTGAGGGCTGAAAGCGCAAACTCCAAACACGTAGCTCTTGCAACTTTATGTCTCATCATTTTGTGTGTATGCAGAATTATGGCACCAGGTTCAGCAAGAACAAGGATAGCATCACATGAACCCCTACAGGTTTCGTGCCCCTCGGACTTGGACCTAGAAACTGTCTTTGCACAAGGTTTGTTCTCGTGACCATCAAACTTGCTGTTGTCAAAATCCTGCAGAACTTTTCTTTGCAAC
>NW_008412378.1:0-274 GCF_000622305.1 Nannospalax galili | reverse complement strand
CAAAGTTAACTGCTCCTCAATCTGGAGTTAATGTAAATCAAAAAAAGAAGTAAAATCAGTTTTACATAATTAGAGTGATAAGGTACTATTCAAATGAGTACATGCACAGTGACCATTGCTCACAACGTTGCCTTTATGTTTTGTGCCCAAACAGATTCTACCTAGAAAATTTCACTTTTCTCTGGCAACTGGTGATATACAACAAAAATATGTTCAATAAAATAAAAAGATTCTGCATAGCAGAAGAAACAATCAAGAAAGTGAAGAGAAAATC
>NW_008412377.1:0-274 GCF_000622305.1 Nannospalax galili | reverse complement strand
AATCCTTAATAAAATGATTAGAACTCTTGCCTGTGGAGTACACTTGACTTAGAACTGGTGTTCCAGTCCCCCAGATATATATTTAAACTTAAATTCCATTGGTTGCCAAAAAAAAAAAAAGGGCAAGACAGAGGAAGAAAAAAAACAGGGTAGAACATGTAAAAGTCAAATGCATATTCTAAACTTGTGTTTTATGTATTCAGTCAGATTTTCTGTCTTCTTACTTCTCATCTTCTTTCAAATCACATCCTCAGTGTGCAGTTCTCCAATATAC
>NW_008412376.1:0-274 GCF_000622305.1 Nannospalax galili | reverse complement strand
AGGTTTATCTGTCCTTTAAACATTTTTTGTGACTACTTCAATAAAGCAGTTTACTCAGAATTATGAAGATAGCCATCCTCTTTCTCAACAGAAAATACATAATGGGTACATTGGTATCTCATTACAAACTACTATTTGAACTGTAACTCTGTATGCAATAAGAAAATTAAAGTTCATCAGTTTTCACACTTTTCCTCTTCTGAGAAATAATTCATTAAACAGAAAGAGGAATAGCTTATTTTTAAAAATTACACTTTTACTTATTCTTTTATCA
>NW_008412375.1:0-274 GCF_000622305.1 Nannospalax galili | reverse complement strand
CCTCCAGTTTAAAAACACATCGCATAGTAAAAATATAACCCCCTCTTCTGATCCTTGCTTGTTTCCCCCTTTCTTCTTCCTAGTCGCTAATGATTCTCTTTCAGAGATAAATAATAGCATAACCTGCAGTGAGAAAACGTGCCACCTGCACAGCTGTTGGGGTCCCCCGAGCTTGGCTATCCTGGTACGGGTCCCAGGCATTGTCCCGATGCTGGTCAATGTGCCAGGCAGCTACCCGGTTCACATAAGGGAGAAGAGGGATTTTGGAATCACC
>NW_008412374.1:0-274 GCF_000622305.1 Nannospalax galili | reverse complement strand
CCCAGGTGTGTCAAGTTGACACTAAAGCTATCCAGCACAACCCCCAAAACAGCCCAGTAGCAGATTCAAAAAAAGCCAGACAAAATCCAGCCATCAGCAAAATTAATCCTCACCCCTCTCTAGCTGATCTAATAAGCCCAGATACTAAAGCCCAAATTCCAAAATCTTCCAAACATTCTCGGGTAAAATCTCTTCCTCCCCCTCCACCTCAGCTGCCTCCAATCCCTGAGGCTCAGCTGCTGCCTGTGGAGCCACGCCCAGCTACAGAGCAGCT
>NW_008412373.1:0-274 GCF_000622305.1 Nannospalax galili | reverse complement strand
CTGAAAGCCTCTGCTTCCCTGTGTTCATGAACCAGGCCTGGCTCTTACAATATTTCCATCCCCTCTTCCACAATGGTCCCTGAGCCATGGGTGAGTGAGGTTCAATATAGGAGTCCTATGCAAGGATACACACTCTGTTGTATCTTATTCTTTAAAACTTGACCAGTTGTGGCCTTCCATGTGCAATTTGCTGTATAGGGAAGCACTTTGCTGTATAGGGAAGCTTTACTGGTGAGAGTTGAGGGATGCATTATTTTTCTCTCTACCCCTTGTT
>NW_008412372.1:0-274 GCF_000622305.1 Nannospalax galili | reverse complement strand
GGCTAATTAGGATATTCATATCTGACCTGTCTGCCCCTTATCTTCAGTACAGGCAAGCTGTTTTAGTAATGATCTAATTAAGACATCGAGAGACAAAAGCAGTGCTGTGAAGTATAAGAATACAGGGCTAGAGATGGGAATGGGGAAGTTTTCTATTTATGTGTGGGTCTCAGTTTTTTCTTTCGTTTATAAGCAGCTGGTATTGAATGCATTAGCTCAGTTTTGTTTATCTATAGTAACCCTCTCCCTTTCCATTGCTTCTTTCATTCATTGG
>NW_008412371.1:0-274 GCF_000622305.1 Nannospalax galili | reverse complement strand
CTGATGGCTCACTGAGCATTTTTATGACACATTGGAGCATTTTGATGTCTCACTTAGCATTGTAATGTCACATTGGTTCATGGTGATGACATATATGAGCATTAGGATCACTCATTAGGACATTGTGACGGTACATTGAACATTGTTATGAAACACTGGAGAATTCTCTTGGCACCTGAGCACTGTGATGCCGGTTTTGAGCATTATGATGACATATGGGATGATTGTGATTACACCGCAGTATACCTTTAACACATTGTAGCATTGTGATGTC
>NW_008412370.1:0-274 GCF_000622305.1 Nannospalax galili | reverse complement strand
TGTTGTGATGACACACTGGAGTATTTTTGAGGTCACATTGGAGGATTGTGACGTCACATTGTAACATTATGATGGCACACTGTACCAATATATTGGCCAAAGGGCCATAGCGTTGGCACATTGGAGAACTGTGATATCACAATGCAACAATGTGACATCATATTAAACATTGGGAGGGCACCATGGAGCATTATGATGTCACAATGGAGCATTGTGATGTGAAAATGGAATATTGTGAAGTCATATTGTAACATTGTGATGGCAAAGTGGAGCA
>NW_008412369.1:0-274 GCF_000622305.1 Nannospalax galili | reverse complement strand
AGTGAAAAAGAGCAAACGGGGCAGAAAGATATACAGAATGTGCAGTTTGGATTGAAAAAGAGCACTAGAAAGATTGATGTTGGAGCCAAGGCATGTGCTGAAGAAGAGGATCCCTTTAATAAGGAGATTAAAGTGATTAAGGAGAGGCCTACAGATCTGCACTTAAACAATGGAGACAGTGCCTCCAGGGCAAGACCACATCCAGCTAAGCCTCCAACTTGTGAAAGAAAAATGCTGCAGGTGATTTGTACTTGGAAAACCATTGAAGAAAAAA
>NW_008412368.1:0-274 GCF_000622305.1 Nannospalax galili | reverse complement strand
ATGTGCCCTTTGAGGGTCGTCTGCCTGACTGCATGACTGGTGGTGAGTACCACTATTCATGAGGGAGATGTGAACAAACAGCTCACCCCAGCTAGGAAACTGACACCACCATAGTAAAGACGCCACCCAACCCAACTCAGTGAACCAGTGAGTTTTATTGTGGTTATTTACAGGAATGTGTAGGGGTTACTTATATCAGAAATGACTCAAAGACAGCTTCATAACCAAAAGCATACCTCAACGGGTGATGACTCAGGAAAGCTAGAAACCTGGC
>NW_008412367.1:0-274 GCF_000622305.1 Nannospalax galili | reverse complement strand
ACAGGACCTGAGTATGGGTCCCAGGACCCATGTTGGAAAGATCACGGCTTCGGGGCACTCCAGTTAGGTGATCGGGCGACTTCTCTAGCTTCCCTGGGCACCTGCATTCATGTGCACATACCCCCTCTCCCCATACATGCATACACATAGTAAAACTAAAATAAATCTTTCGAAAATAATACATCTCATCAACTTTCACGGCATTTCTGATAGAATGTGTGGGCCTCGGGAAAGTGATGAGCTTCATTAGAGGAAGGCATAAAGGCATAAAACC
>NW_008412366.1:0-274 GCF_000622305.1 Nannospalax galili | reverse complement strand
CAGTGCTCCAATGTGTCATCACAATGCTCCAATGTGACATCAGAATGCTCCCATGTATCATCACAATGCTCCAATGTGTCATCACAAAGTTACAATGTGACTTCACAATGTTCCATTGTGCCATCACAATGCACCTTTGTGTCATTACAATGATTCATTGTGTCGTCACTATTCTCAATATGCAAACACGGTGCTCAATATGCCCTCACAATCCTCCAATGTAATATCACAATGCTCCAATGTGACATCACAATGCTCCAATGTGCCAACACTA
>NW_008412365.1:0-274 GCF_000622305.1 Nannospalax galili | reverse complement strand
GTGTCGGTGTGTGTGTGTCTGTGTGTCTGTGTGTGTGTCTGTGTATGTCGATCTAGGTCTAGGGATCAGAAAGAGCAAAATTCTCTGCTAAGATAAGGGTCCAACTTTTACTGTGTCAGTAAAGCAAAGAGCTGGCCCTTGCTCAGGACCACAGGTCCGAGAAAAATCTGAAGGAACTGGTTCTCAGCAATTCAGGCCTGTTCTTTGCCTTAAAACGAATGCTAAGAATCGGGCTGATATTATTATTATTATTATTATTATTATTATTATTATT
>NW_008412364.1:0-274 GCF_000622305.1 Nannospalax galili | reverse complement strand
AGTATATAATTAGGGTTAGTATTATGGTTTTGGTTACAATTCAGGATAGGTTTAGGATTAGGATTAGGACTACATGTATGTTTAGTCATAGGGCTAGGTTTACTGTTAGTTTTTAGCCTAACACTCACCCTAACCCTATACTGATGCCTAGACCTAAACCTAAGCACAATCCTAAGACTAACCCTAATGTAGCCCTAACCATAAGCCTAAATTTAGGGTAGCCTTAGGTTTAGTTTTATGGCTAGGGCTCCATTTAGGGTTAGTATTAGCGTTA
>NW_008412363.1:0-274 GCF_000622305.1 Nannospalax galili | reverse complement strand
GTCAAGGGGGATGGAGTGGGAGCTGTGGTAGAGAGGAGTAAAAGAAAAACATGATAAAATGTGGGATAGGATTCAGTGCATAGAAGGAGAGAAGGCAAAGAAATAAGACAGTGGCACTCCCTCTCCAACGTACTTGGCCCCAGCAGGGGTCCTCACAGTGTCAAGATGCTGGGAGTTACTCCCCAGAGAGTCAGGCAGCTGGAAAACCTGGCCTTCAAATTCCTTCCCCTTCTACACTAGGAATCCAGCCATACATCCAGTTTGGGGTCTGAGA
>NW_008412362.1:0-274 GCF_000622305.1 Nannospalax galili | reverse complement strand
ACTTGCAGAAGACATGGGTTCAAATCCCAGCATCCACACTTGCCCAAAAAAACCTACTTTTGTAGGAATCGACTATTTAAATTTCCTATAATAACCTAAGGGGCACCTATAATTTCGTGCTGGAAGTCTGAAATCCACCAGAAGATTACTGCCAAGAATTGATGTGAGAAATCTTATAAAAACCTGTTTGTATTTCTGGTCAGTGACTCAGTATTTCTGGAAAAGGGTAGCCAGGGTAGCCAACGGTAAACTTCCTCTACCTCTTGAGCATGGT
>NW_008412361.1:0-274 GCF_000622305.1 Nannospalax galili | reverse complement strand
TCTGTATTCTCTCTATGTGTATTGTGTACCTGTATCTCCTCTCTCTCCCCCTCTCTCCCCCCCTCTCTCTGTGTGTGTGTAGGGAGGGGAAATGGAGTATAATGGAAGGCTCCTTTCTCCCTATACATGCCCACACTCACTTTGGCAAGCTCAATCAGTTTCTCTGAGTGATGATGAGAGGTTGGGGTTTATTGTGTACCTCTGTGTGTATTTGTGTTTTATTCTTGTATCTGTGTATATCTCTCTCTGCATATGTGTATAGGTGTGTATTTCT
>NW_008412360.1:0-274 GCF_000622305.1 Nannospalax galili | reverse complement strand
GGGTTCGTGTTCTATTGCTGGAAGTTCTTCTGCCACCTTGGGAATAAGCCCAGGCTAGCCCTTACTAGCTCTTCCCAGCCATCTCCTTCATGGGTCCTCACTGTCTTTTGCTCCAGCATGAGACTGTTAGCTTGAATAGATACAAATGATAGGGTATACTGGGTTTTTTTATGTTTCTTTTCTCTTTTCTAAAACATAGCCTCACTCCACAGAGTGACCTCAATATGAGATGATCCTCCTGCCTCTGCCCCTGCCCCTGCCCCTGCCCCTGCCC
>NW_008412359.1:0-274 GCF_000622305.1 Nannospalax galili | reverse complement strand
ACAGAACTGGCGAAATGGGCAACAGGCCCCAACTTTAACTGAGGAAATACTGGCAACTGACTACTGCTCCATGAGGGAAAGTTGATATTCCTTAAGGTAGAGACTTGAGATTATTAGACTCCATGTGAGTATAAAAGCTTGACTTGATAGGCCTTAACATATATGGAAGAATAAATGAAATCTGGTGGATGGGATTAAGGATACGGTGGTTGTGTATGGATGGTTTTTAATCTCGATTCTGATAAAAAGATTCTTATCAACTTCAAAGAAATTA
>NW_008412358.1:0-274 GCF_000622305.1 Nannospalax galili | reverse complement strand
GCTCCATAGTGCCATCAAAATATTACAATATGAATTCCCAGTATTCCTGTGGGACATCACAATGATCTAATGTAACACTATCGCCCCATGTGCCAATTTATTTTTTCAATGTGCTATCACAATGCTAACCTATGACTTCTCAGCACTCCTTTGTGACATCACAATACTCCAATGAGTCAATACTATCGCCCCATGTGACAACATATTGCTCCAATATGCCATTAAAATGCTACCATATGAATTTTCAATGTTCTATTATAACATCACAGTGCTT
>NW_008412357.1:0-273 GCF_000622305.1 Nannospalax galili | reverse complement strand
TGCCCTCTGTGACTTGCAAATGGTCCTGTCACCTGCTCTCTTTGTCGTGCAAATGGGCGTGTCACCTGCTATCTTCAACATGCACATTGTCATGTGACCTGCCCTCTCTGATGGGAATAGGGTCGTGTCACCTGCCCTCTCTGACGTGCACATACTCGTTTCACCAGCCGTCTCTGACGTGCACATGGTCGTGTCACCTGCCCTCTCTGATGTGTACAGTCATTTCACCTGCCCTCTTTGACATGCACATGGTCGTGTCACCTGCTATCTTTG
>NW_008412356.1:0-274 GCF_000622305.1 Nannospalax galili | reverse complement strand
ATGCACTTAATACATGCAAAACATTCACACACATAAAATGAAATAAAGAAATGTTGAATGGTAGGCTGCTGACAGAGACTAAGAGCAGAAAGGGAGACACTGCCGAGCACAAGGCAGAAAGTCAGGAAAGGCCACAGAGCAAACCCAGGTGCAAAGGCCACTAATCCTTTGAGCAAACTAGTCTACTGTGTCTGTGGAGCTGGGCTGCTGGTATTCCTGCTTCACATAGTTTATTTACCAGCTTGCCCTAATAGGCCTTTCCTCTTTTTTTTTT
>NW_008412355.1:0-274 GCF_000622305.1 Nannospalax galili | reverse complement strand
GAGAGGCCTTGGGAGGGCCAGTGTGACGGAATGAAGCTCTGCTGTTAATCCTATCTGCCCGTGACATTTCTGTCATGAAAACTTATTCACTCTATCAGCTATCTATCAGATACCTTCCTTTGAGTTATTCGCAAGGGTGGCCCAGGGTCTCCCAGACAGTAACCCAGCATCGAACCTGGAAAATCAACAGGAGATCCCAATCACATCTCATGGAATGCTGGCAACTGACTGCTGCTAGATTAGGAAGAGCTGATCTTCCTCAAACAAGGCTCTC
>NW_008412354.1:0-274 GCF_000622305.1 Nannospalax galili | reverse complement strand
ATCCTTGATTGCTGTAAGCAAAGATTAAAAGGCCATTCTAGTAGGGGCTTGAAAGAAAGTGGTGCTGAGAACAATGTAGTTCCCAAGGGAAATAAGGACATAATCATCACTTGGGATATTTTGGCAAAGAGTCCTGCTGGAGCCTGCACTCGACCTAAATGATTGCCTGGGGCCAAGTTGAAAAGCAATGCACTAATTTGTCTGGTGGAAGAAATTTAAAAACACCTAATGTAGAAATGGTGGTGTGGCTATTAATGGTGAATATTATACAGAT
>NW_008412353.1:0-274 GCF_000622305.1 Nannospalax galili | reverse complement strand
TTGCTGTGCCCTGACTTCCTTCTCTGAAGGATGGGTGGTGACTGCATCCTCTATAGAATTTGAGAGGTTTAAATGAGTTATTCATATGTTAGTAATAACCACATTCAATGAAAATTTTTTTTCATACTTCTCATCAATCCAAGTAAGTTGTAATGAACTGTTTAATACATCATGTGGGGATGCTGGTTATATTATAATCTTACCCCCTTTATGAATGAGGAAACTGAGGTACAGATAGCTGGGCTTATTTGCATAAGTTCATATATTCAATCTA
>NW_008412352.1:0-274 GCF_000622305.1 Nannospalax galili | reverse complement strand
CAGGGACGAGTGCAATGCCCTGGAGTGTGGCGTGGTTATGCCATCTCTGGAACTGGTCCTGGGCTTGCCAAGTGTTGGAGACCATGAGAGTGAACTGTCCAGGCCCCAAGGCCATTCGCAGTAGAGCAGGGGTTCTCTTTCAAGCTTGGTCACTCTTGTGTCCTGAACAGACACGGGGTTGGGTGGCAATTTCAGTTACTTGCAAGTCAAAGGAGCAAAAGCAAGTGAGAGCCAGAGAGAACCTTGGATGACTTAGAGATAAATTATGTAACAG
>NW_008412351.1:0-274 GCF_000622305.1 Nannospalax galili | reverse complement strand
AGCACAGAGGTGTTACTGGAGATGCAGAAGAGCCTTTAGAGTAGTTACAGCAAGTTCAGAATGTCCACTTCCAACTTCTAACCAAAGTGAAGTAAACAAAGCTCTTTACTCAAAATTCAGCTTCAGTTCTTGGTTGATAGCCAGTTCCATAATGCACCCTGTAAACGCGTGCTTCAGTTTAAATTACTGCATCTTTTGGTGAAATTAATGGATTCAGAGGTATAGATTCCTTGTGCATGCATTACTTTCCTAAAAGCAGATTTTTATCACATTT
>NW_008412350.1:0-274 GCF_000622305.1 Nannospalax galili | reverse complement strand
CCCTCAGCCCTGCAACCAAGAGGGTCAACAGACTCAGTGGGAGTAAACCCCACCCTGGGCATTATGGGCTCACCCTGTAACGTCTGACCTTAAGCCTACAATGACCCTAACAGTACAGGGAATTGCTATAAGGGGCCTGTTAGATACAGGAGCTGATCAATCAATTATTAGACATGAGGGCTTGCCATCACATTGGCCCACAAAAATGGGCCCCACCTCCTGTGGGTAGGAGGAATTATTTCCTCACTCCAGTCTTACCATTCCCTATCATGGC
>NW_008412349.1:0-274 GCF_000622305.1 Nannospalax galili | reverse complement strand
CACTTCACCCACTGAGTCATATTCCTAGCTCCCACCTTGTGTTTTGAGATCTCTTATTGGCCTGGAGCTCACCAAGTAGGCTAAGCTGGCTGGCCAGTAAGCCCAGGGATCTGCCTAGCTCCACCTCCCCATGTTGAGATTACATGACTTGATTACTACATCTGACTTTTTTACATGAGTTCCAGAGATCAAACTCGGGCCCTCAGTGCTTACCTGGCAAGCACTTTACCAAATGGGCTGTCTCCCCAGGCCAGGCCCTGCTTCTTAACGGTCC
>NW_008412348.1:0-274 GCF_000622305.1 Nannospalax galili | reverse complement strand
AGGGCTCTGTCACTAAAGGGCTCTATCACTGAAGGGCTCTGTCGCTAAAGGACTCTGTCGCTAAAGGGCTCTGTCACTGAAGGGCTCTGTCATTAAAGGGCTCTATCACTGAAGGGCTCTGTCACTAAAGGGCTCTGTCACTAAAGGGCTCTGTCGCTAAAGGACTCTGTCACTGAAGGCCTCTGTCACTGAAGGGCTCTCTCACTGAAGGGCTCTGTCACTAAAGGGCTCTGTCGCTAAAGGGCTCTATCACTGAAGGGCTCTGTCACTAAAG
>NW_008412347.1:0-274 GCF_000622305.1 Nannospalax galili | reverse complement strand
TATCTCTGCAGTAGGATGAGTCCTTTGGGTATATGCCAAGGAGTAGTATAAATGGATGTTAAGGTGGATTCATTTTTTGTTTTTTAAGAGTTTTTCCAGGTCTTTCCTGGACTCCAGGGCTGACCTCTCAGCCTGGGGCCACCACTGCTTCCTGATCCTTTGCATGCAGACAGACCCAGTTCCTTCTCAAGGTCCCTGGGAACCCTCTGGGCCTGGTCCTGCCCTCACCTCCCCCTGCTTCCCTGGGCCTGCATGACTCCTGGGTAAGTAGGTC
>NW_008412346.1:0-274 GCF_000622305.1 Nannospalax galili | reverse complement strand
CATCACCATTCAGGTGAGCTATGAATTGTAGAACCAGCCCGGGCAAGTTGAGCAGTCTTGGATTCAGCACTCCTAGATTCTGGGTTAACACCAATATGGCTCCAGTTTTAATTGAAATGTCAAATATAATTTAGCTCTTAATTCCCAGGATATATGATTGTCCTTGGATAAAACATGATAACTCAGCTATTTTGTGCCAAATCTGTACTTACCTGACAGGGCACTTTATAAAGATAAAGACACATACACGCCACACACACACACACACACACAC
>NW_008412345.1:0-274 GCF_000622305.1 Nannospalax galili | reverse complement strand
CTGGATGATTAAGAGATGATCATCTTAAAAAGGAGATCCTCTAGATAGACTGATTATATCCCAGTGGATGAACTTGGGGACATCTCAAGACACTAACTTTACATGATTGGCCTTAACACAAATGAGAGACTGTATGAACTGCAATGTGAGGCACTATAGGAGGTACTGGTGGGACCATGGGAGGGTGGAAAAGTGGAAGGAGGCATAAAGATGGTTTTCTGTATTAAATAAAGAAAAATTCAGTAAGAATTTTTAAAGTTATAAATAAAAAATA
>NW_008412344.1:0-274 GCF_000622305.1 Nannospalax galili | reverse complement strand
ACTGTGAGTAGGGCACCCTGGCCAGGTGGTCCTGGGTTGTATAAGAATGCAGACTTGAGCATGGCTCAGGGGGCAAGTCAGTAAGCAGCATTCCTCTGGTCCATGCTTCGGTTTCTGCCTCCAAGTTCCTGTCCTGAGTTCCTGCCTTGGCTTCCCTCAGTGATGAACTGTTAGCTTTAAGATGAAACTCTCCTCCCCAAGTTGCTTTTGGTCAATATTTTATCACAGCAACAGAAAGCTGACTAGGACAGATAGTTTCTTAGAATTTCTCTGT
>NW_008412343.1:0-274 GCF_000622305.1 Nannospalax galili | reverse complement strand
TTCTGTCAACGCTGCCATTCATCCCAGAGGATGATGGAGCAAAGGAAAGGAAGAGGTAAAAGTAGAAACAATTCATCATCACTGCTCCATTCAGTGAAGAAAATGTGTCTTCAAGGGGGCTTTATGGGGGAAACAAACACATTAATCCTGTTTTCTGAAGTGTTGTCTCTGACCAATGATTCTATAATGGAGGTGAACATAACTAGCAGCAAATCATATATAATCAGACAGCGATGAAAGGGAAAATGCATAGGAATTTATATATATATATACT
>NW_008412342.1:0-274 GCF_000622305.1 Nannospalax galili | reverse complement strand
ATAAACTGAAGTCAGTCTCTACACATTGAGAAGAAAGAATGAGGAAATTACAAAGGATAGAAAGGGAGAAAGGTGTCCTCCCAGGAAAAACAGAAAGGGAAAGGAGGAGGAGGAGGAGGAGGAGGAGGAGGAAGTGGTGGTGGTGGAGGAGGAGGAGGAGGAGGAAGAGGAAGAGGAAGAGGAAGAGGAGGAAGACAAGGAAAAAGAATCAAGACCCAGGGTTGGTCTTGAACTATGGGAGCTGGAAAGGACCTAAACAGATGGAAAAGACACA
>NW_008412341.1:0-273 GCF_000622305.1 Nannospalax galili | reverse complement strand
TCTTGCAGAGGACCCAGGTTCGATTCCCAGCAACCACATGGCAGCTAACAACCATCTGTAATTCCTGTTCCAGGGGATGTGAAGCCTTCTTTGGACATCCGCTGGCATTCCCTGACACGGGTACGCTTACATGCATGCTGGCAATACATTCATACACATAAAATAAAAATAATAAAGTTTTTTGGGGCCTTTTTGAGACAGGGTCTCCCTGTAGCCCCAGCTTCCTGGAACTAAGTAGACCAGGCTGGCCTTGAACTCACAGAGATCCGCCTG
>NW_008412340.1:0-274 GCF_000622305.1 Nannospalax galili | reverse complement strand
AGGGCCACTGTTGATTATCATACTCCCTGCCTTGATTGGACCAACACAGAAGCCCACACGACCAGAGAAGCAGATGCTTGTGGCCAGGACCGCCACGACTCTCCAGGTGTGCCCACACACACCACACCAGGATGCCCAGCATGCACCATAGCCATTGGTTTTATTCCCTCTACTACCTGAGTCTTGATTCCAAAATTATTTACCTATGCCTGCAAGTTGAAGTGTGTTATTGTTTATGCCTCTGCTAATTTTAGGATATTAGTTCTTACATTGA
>NW_008412339.1:0-274 GCF_000622305.1 Nannospalax galili | reverse complement strand
GCCATTTGTAAGAACCAGGTGTTGGGATGGCTCTGACACCAGTCCACCCTTCTCTCACAGAGGCCTTCCTAAGCACCAGGCTTAGAGGTAAAACAAGGAGAACTCACCCACCACCGGCTCTGGAAGTTTGGAGTCGTTACCTCCTTTGCAGTTGCATAAAGAGGCAAATGACCCACTTGAGCTCACACCCAGGGAAGGCACCGAGCTGGGATCTGAACCCCAGCCTGACCCCCTATACCCATTCTTTTTCCACTCACGGAAAGGAACCTCCCCC
>NW_008412338.1:0-274 GCF_000622305.1 Nannospalax galili | reverse complement strand
ATTTCCACACATTGTGACAATGCTCAACTTAAACCAAAGCTGTTTCAAAACTCTAGAAAAGCTATGAACAAATGTCCCCCATCCCATTTTCACGGGATTTAAAATGATTTTGTATCTAGCATTTAGTACTATATGATTTCAGAATATCAGATTTCTTAAACTCATGATATGTGCTTCTCAATAGCAGATAATCCAGTTTCTGATTTTAGCCTGAAAGGATTGATGCTCTTCACTTAATAAGATGCTAAAAAGAATCCTAGGAATAAAAGGAGCC
>NW_008412337.1:0-274 GCF_000622305.1 Nannospalax galili | reverse complement strand
AAGAATGATTATAACAATGTCGAGCAAAATGATGCGAATAGAAGGACTTCTACATTATCAGAGAAGTTGATGCCAAATACTTTGTCTCTCAAAAGACTCCAGTAACTAAGCACCATTATATGGCTGTGTGGACACATGGCCCAACATGGTCCAGCAAAGCATATCACCCATCTGATACTCTATGATGCCCCAAATTAGAGTTACTGGAGATTCACCCAATTATCACCTTTTCCACAAAATGTGGGCATCACTCCTGACTATTTTATTAGCTGGG
>NW_008412336.1:0-274 GCF_000622305.1 Nannospalax galili | reverse complement strand
GTTTTTACTTATTTTTAAATTCATATTTTGCTTAGGTGCTTTTTAAATAGAGAAATTATCCTTTTAGATAGTAAATTTCTCCTGTAGAAAAAAATTGTTACTGAAATTAATATCATATTTAAGAAACTATGAATGACTATATAAACCCTTCCTTGTAAAATACATTGATTTAGAAAATTATTTAAAATTTATAGCTTATGAAACATAAGGTAGTATTCTATCTACAATATCTAATTATGTCTTCTATAAATACAGAACAAGGACTTAAATGTCA
>NW_008412335.1:0-274 GCF_000622305.1 Nannospalax galili | reverse complement strand
CAGACAGGCAGACATCCACGATAACAAAGGTGGTAGAGTTCAAGCGAGAAAGGAGGTTGGTTCCTCACTAAGTACAAACCAGTATGTAATCACCAAAACGTAATGTCTTTAACAAAGTATGGTGCTGAGAAAACCTTAAATTATACATGAAATACAATCAACAAAACTTCGGAAGCACATGGAGGAGTTTTGAGAACCACAAATGTGAATTGGATGGATTTCTGTCAGGTCCCTAGAGCTAAGGAAAGTGAGACAAACCGTAAAAAGTACTTAA
>NW_008412334.1:0-274 GCF_000622305.1 Nannospalax galili | reverse complement strand
AGATCGTGAGTGAATCCCAGATGCCCAGCCTTGAGCTACTTTGCTGGACTTGGGTTTTGCTTAGATATGCCCAATTCTTTGTTTTGAAATAAGGCAGTACTTGTTTGGGATTTTACAAGAGCCCACAATTAAGAAGCTTTTAAAAAAGACTGCAAACTTTTAAGTGTTTGGATTTCTTTTAAGGACTGTGGGTCTTTTAAGGTTGTACTGTCTTATGTTGTGATACCAATGTTAACATCATATCTTGGGGACAAGAAATGGAAAGGTTGTAGTT
>NW_008412333.1:0-274 GCF_000622305.1 Nannospalax galili | reverse complement strand
GAGCTGTGGGAATTTGCAAAGGTAGTTAGGCTAGTTAGAAAGTGCAGGAAATGGATGGGGTGATCCACGGATAACAAAGCCGAGGGGCTGCAGAGGCGGCTTAGTGGCTGAGTGCTTGCTGCTCTTGCAGAGCCTGTCACTCCAGCTCCAAGGACTCTAATTCCCTCTTCTGGCCTCCAAGGACACCTGCATTCACGTGCATATATACATATAGACATAGACATAAACAGACACAGAGACAGGCACAGACACAGACACACACGCACACACACAC
>NW_008412332.1:0-274 GCF_000622305.1 Nannospalax galili | reverse complement strand
TGCTAGTATGAAATTCTTTTCAGTGTTGAAGCCATGAACCCTGATTTAGGTCTGGCCTAAATCACAGTCCCTAAAGGTCTCAGGGGCTTCTCAGGCTGCTAAGGTAATATAGAGCTGTTTCTGTCCCCTTACTGCTGACATAATGACCAAAATGTAAATATAAAACAAAATCAGAATTAGCATTAAACATTCAGAATGAACCACACATTTTTACCAGATCTACTTTTATTTCAGAAGGAAATTTGTATTACATTTACTTTTGTTTATATATAAG
>NW_008412331.1:0-274 GCF_000622305.1 Nannospalax galili | reverse complement strand
TTTTTGAAGAGAACAGATTACAAATTAGAATGACTAATGACATTATTATTTCAGATCAGAGCCCGACAATCCTTAGAGAACAATCCATCCCTGAATACTAAAGAAATGTATAGAGGGTGAATATCCCTTATCTGAAATGTCTGGGGCCAGGAGCACTTCCAACTATGGAGTTTGTAGATTTTTAAATATTTTCACAGACTTTGCCAGTAAAACATCCCTAATCTAAAAATGCCAAATTACAATTGCTCCAAAAATAAGGCTAGGACATAACTCA
>NW_008412330.1:0-274 GCF_000622305.1 Nannospalax galili | reverse complement strand
TCAATGGGGCAGATGCATGACAATCTGCACGTTAGAGGGGCCAGGTGACACGACCATCTGCACGTTGGAGGGGGTAAGTTTCACAACCATCTGCATGTCAGAGGGGGCAGGTGGCTGGACCATCTGCATGTCAGAGCAGGCAGGTGACACCACGAACTGCATGTGTGAGGGGGCAAGATACATGACCATCTGCACGTCAGAGTTAACAGGTGACACGACCATCTGCCAGCCAGAGGGGCTGGTGACACGACCATCTGCAAGTGAGAGGGGCAGG
>NW_008412329.1:0-274 GCF_000622305.1 Nannospalax galili | reverse complement strand
CTGTAGCCCCATCTGGCCTGGAACCATCTAATTGGTAGACCAGGCTGTCCTCGATTTCATATAGATATGCCTGCCTCTGCTTCCCTAGTTCTGGGAATAAAGACAAGCACTAACACAGCTGTTAATTTCTACTCTTAACAGTGACTCACAATGAATAACTTAATAGCCTTTAAAAACTCATTGATTGTTAACATTAATGTCAGTGTATCCAATTATATGGAAAATTTTCTAAGAAAATTATTAAAAATAGCTTTTTTAACTTCAAAGGAAAAAA
>NW_008412328.1:0-274 GCF_000622305.1 Nannospalax galili | reverse complement strand
CATGGGTCATTTTCTGGGGCAGACAACAAATTTTTTTAAAAACGAAAAATCCAATATCCGAAAATAGAAGCATCATGCACCTAGTGCTGCTAAATTGAAGGAAACGTTTTGGGGTCGGCACCACTCCCCAGGTGTCTTTTAACCAAGAGTTGAAATCAGCGTCATTCTGAGATATTTCCGGTTGTCTACAATAAAAACATAGTGCAGCTATACTCAATAGATTGGAGGAGAAACACCTAAAGGGGAGAACTAAAGAAGTAATTCTAGGACGATG
>NW_008412327.1:0-274 GCF_000622305.1 Nannospalax galili | reverse complement strand
AGCATTGTGATGTCACACAGGATCACTGTGATATTACAATGGAACACTGTGGTGAAGTCATATTGTAAAATTGTGCTGGCATGATAGAGCATTGTGATGGCACATGAAGCGATAGTTTTGGAATGCTGAAGCACTGTGATGTCACATTGGAGCATTGTGACATCACAGTGGAGCATTGCAATATCATACTGGAGCATTGTGTTTTCCAAACGGAAAACTGAGAAATCATAATGTCACATTGTGAATGCACATTGCAGCAGTATAATGGCACATG
>NW_008412326.1:0-274 GCF_000622305.1 Nannospalax galili | reverse complement strand
TGAAGGCTCTGCTTGTAAAGGCCCCCAGTGAGCAGATGATGTCATGGGCAAAGTGCCCTTTTGGCTTTCTTATTTCCTTACTGACAATCACAATATACCCCCATATCCAATATGAGGAATATAAAATTTTCCACAATTCATTCTCTCTCTCCCCCTCCTCTCTCCTTGATTCTCAGGGTTTGAAATCTGGGCCTTGCACATGCCAGTCACAGAGATATATCCTAACCCAAAGTCTTCGTTATAAAGAATAAAAGAATGTCTAAGTGAGATAAGG
>NW_008412325.1:0-274 GCF_000622305.1 Nannospalax galili | reverse complement strand
GCCAACAGGAGTATATATCACAAGGCATTTCCTGTGGCTCTGGCAGTCAGGTGGTTGTCTCAGGTCCATTGCATGGTTGTTTTGTAAGATTTTATACCTATGCTGAAGCCTAATTTTCATTTCTCTAGGTTGGTAAGGGCAAGGAACAGCAGGTCCTTCTTTTCAGAGACATGCCTGACAAGATCTGGAGGGGGGGCAACAGCTAACTGAACTAGAGAAATACGAGTTTTAACAAAGTTATCAAGACCCTTAACAATGCAGGGTCCAAAAATCA
>NW_008412324.1:0-274 GCF_000622305.1 Nannospalax galili | reverse complement strand
CCACCCTGCTCTTCTTCTTTACCTGGACTTTTTTCACGCTTCCTATGGACTGTTTCCACCGCATGGTGCTCACCGTTCTCCTTCTCTGGACTTTGGCTATAATGCCTCATTGTGGACTTTGACTCTTCTGCCTTTGTACCCTCCTTGATTGATGGCCTCTCCACATGATTTGTGCAACATTAGTCCGATCACACCTGTATTGCACCTCCCTTTCTGTGCCCCCTGTGTGCCCTTGGGTTGTTGTTTCCTTCTTTTTCCCAACTCCCCATTGGTG
>NW_008412323.1:0-274 GCF_000622305.1 Nannospalax galili | reverse complement strand
GGAAGCATGGAGGAAATGTTTCCTCTGTATTGACCCTCCTCTTTGTAGGCTGGACGCTGGTTCAAGACCATTTTGTGGGGTCTCCATGGCCTCCTTGATCAAAAGGACAGGTGATTTACCACAGTTACAGGACATTTTGAGATGCTCATATCCCCTGGAACTTAGTTGACCTTGGGGGCAAGGAGCAAAAATTGTCTTTTAAGTCCCTCTGACCAGATTAATATAGGCCTCAAAGTATGACTGTTAGACATCCAAGAAGGTTAGTTTCACCAGT
>NW_008412322.1:0-274 GCF_000622305.1 Nannospalax galili | reverse complement strand
CGTGTCTTGCCCTCTTAGTAGTGCTCATGGTCGTGTAACCTGCCCTCTATGACGTGCAGATGGTCGTGTCACATTCTCCCTGACATGCACATAGTTGTGTCACCTCCCCCTCTGACTTCCACATGGTCACGTCACCTGCCCACTCTGATGTGCAGATGGTCATGGCACCTGCCCTCTCTGACGTGCACACGGTCGTGTCACCTGCTGCCTCTGACGTGCAGAAGGTATTGTCACCTGCCCTCTCTGATGTGCACATGGTCGTTTCACCTGCCCT
>NW_008412321.1:0-274 GCF_000622305.1 Nannospalax galili | reverse complement strand
GAACTGTTCGAGCCAATCACAGACCTCCTTAGGCACTGACTTTCCTGTTTTCCTGGAGTCACTCCCCAACCCCCTTTTATACAAACAGCAAGTTCAGCAGGACAAGGCACTTAGTTTGACTCACAAATGTATCCTCTGACTCTCAGATGGTAAATCCCATGAAATTCATATTTGAACCATGATCAGAGAGGAATCAAGAATATAATAGTCATGTGGGCAAAATGACCACAGGGCTTAGAACATGGTTTCTCACCTCCTCCACAATGCCCACACA
>NW_008412320.1:0-274 GCF_000622305.1 Nannospalax galili | reverse complement strand
AGTTAATCTCAGATCCAATCAAGTTGACACCCAGGATTAGCCATCACAGTATGGGACATTGGAGCATTGTGATGTCACAGTGGAGCATTGCCAAGTCACATTGGGGGATTGTTAGGGGACATTGAGCACCATGTTTGCATAATGAGTATGGTGATGACAAAATGGATCATTGTAATGACACAAGGGCAATATTGATGGCACAATGGGCATTGTGATGACACAGTGAAACATTGTGAAGTCATATTGTTACATTGTGATGGCACATTGGAGCAAT
>NW_008412319.1:0-274 GCF_000622305.1 Nannospalax galili | reverse complement strand
CAATAACAAAATCTCCCAACAAAAAAGAGCTCAGGACCAGATTGGTTCAGCTCAAAATTCTACCAAACCGTCAAAGAAGAACTAACATTATTCCCAAGTTAATCTTTAAAATAGAAAAGGAACACTCCCAAATTATTTCTATGAAGCAAGTATTACTGTAATATCAAAACCAGACAAAGACACAACAAAAAGAAAATTATAAACCAATCTTTCTGTTGAAAACAGATTAAAAAATCCTCAATAAAACACTCTCAAGCCAAATACATGAACACAA
>NW_008412318.1:0-274 GCF_000622305.1 Nannospalax galili | reverse complement strand
TGTAAGCTCACCTGTGTCATGCAGTGCCCACATAATCTTAAGATCTTTATTGCATCAGAAGTGCATGACATATCTCCTGGACCTGGAGTTACAGATGATTGGTAGCCACCATATTGGTCCTGGGTACTCTGGGTCCAGTCCCCAGCTTTGAAATTTTAGGTAGGTGCATTTCAATAAAAAAATTCTTACAGATGGGAAAAAGAATGAGGGGTCTTGGTGAATTGTTCATGAGAAAGGAGACAGAAAGCTGTGATCGAAAGGAGAAAGGATAATA
>NW_008412317.1:0-274 GCF_000622305.1 Nannospalax galili | reverse complement strand
GGCCAGAACCAGCTGTCCCACCTCTGGGTGTGCACCGACACGCAAAGGTCCCTGCACATCCATGTTCATTGCTGTTCACACTGTTCACAATAACTAGGACACAGAGTCAGCCTAGGTGTCCATCAATAGGCGAATGGATAGACATGCAATACCTATTAGCAGAGTTGCACTCGGCTGTAAATAAGAATGAACTCACATTTGGCAGCACCTCCAAGATATAGGCCTAGGAAAGGACTTTCTAAATCAGACACCAGCTGCTCAGGCACTAAGGTCA
>NW_008412316.1:0-274 GCF_000622305.1 Nannospalax galili | reverse complement strand
GGAAAGATAAAACAGCTGGAGCAGGGGACCAGAAATAAAGGATTAAGATTTCAGTCCTGCACTACCTCAGACAGTAACTTTGAGGTCTCTTGAGCTTCAGAGCCCTCTACATCTGTCCAGCTAACCTCAAGATTGTATCGTGAGGACAGAGGTAGCCATAGTCTCAATATCGTGTAAACTGGAAAATACTGTGCAGATGCCAAAGGATGTGAAATATCTCACTTCCTGTACTTTTAGCAGCAAAGCACAAGCTTTCCCTTCGATTTGGGAGTGG
>NW_008412315.1:0-274 GCF_000622305.1 Nannospalax galili | reverse complement strand
CTGGGTCACAGAGTTGTTTTTCTACATTCTTTAACTAAGTGTTATCTTATACAAACTTACAGAAAACCATAAGGCTGTTTTTCTCAAGGCCATAAAGATTTGCAGGAAACCATAAAGGTGCCATGAAGATGTTTTTCTTCTGGCCTTTTGGCTCCCAATATCTCCTCCCTCTTTTATTTATTAGAACAGATAACCAGACTCCTCCCGTGAGGATTTTTGAAGATTTCCTCACTGTTTTTGCTCTTGGTACTTTTGGGGAGGCGAGGCAGAGCAG
>NW_008412314.1:0-274 GCF_000622305.1 Nannospalax galili | reverse complement strand
CTTACATACATGCAGGCAATATACTCATACATATAAAATAAAAAATAATAAAGCATTAAAAAATCCTGAAGACTTGCATTTCACTATTTTTTTTGTTTTTGTTTTGTTTTTAAGGCATAATAGTTTCTCAAATGGTAACTCTTTTTGGGGGGGTGCGGGGGGCAGACAGGTGTAGCAACACATGCCCTTAACACATTCCAGCATTTGGGTGGCAGACTGGTGAATCTCTGTGAGATGGAGGCCAGCCTGGTCTACATAGTGAGTTCTAGGCCAG
>NW_008412313.1:0-274 GCF_000622305.1 Nannospalax galili | reverse complement strand
TTTCTTTATATTTAATATCATTATTGAGTTTTTGTGCATTTTATACAATAGATCGTAATCAAATTTAGACCCCCCTCCCCACCCGCACCCCCTATGGTCCCCCACCGAAGTCCATGAGTTTTTGTCCTATATGTTACATCCTATCCAGTCAAGGATTTGTACCTAGGTGCACTTTCGTGCAAGTTCATCCGCTGGAGTCTAGTCAGCTTACCTATTGTCTCTCCCTTAAAGAAGATCTACTTTCCCTCACCCCACAGTAATCAGTTGCCAATAG
>NW_008412312.1:0-274 GCF_000622305.1 Nannospalax galili | reverse complement strand
ATATATCATAGGGCACGGTTCAGAAAGAGTGTTAAGTGACAGAAGACAGAGAAGGACTCCAAATGTCACTTTCTGTCATGTCACAGCCATTGCAACCGTACCTCCACAGAAACTGGAGTTGCCATCAATGGAACTGCAGGACACTGGACCTGTTGACACTCAGTCATGGACAGGGAAGCAGCTAATGGATTTTTCTTCACTTACCCAGGGAACATATTAGCTACGATTATTGAGTGTATAAGGAACCAGTGGAAGTTCTCAACCTATGGTGCTG
>NW_008412311.1:0-274 GCF_000622305.1 Nannospalax galili | reverse complement strand
TATTGCTCTCACCTTGCTGAACCTGGAGCTCACTGATTCAGCTAGACTCCCTGGCCAGCAGGCCCCAGGGATCCTCCTGCCCCTGCCTTCTGAGTGCTGAGGTTACAGATGTGTGTGGCCACACCTGGCTTTTTGTATAGATCCTGGAGATTCAAACTCAGATCCCCATGTGTGTGCAACATTTTATCCATTGAATCATCACCCCAACCCTGTCTTTTTTTTAAAGTGCCAATGTCAAGAGTGTTCATGGAGGGTACTGGCCTTTCCTGGCAGG
>NW_008412310.1:0-274 GCF_000622305.1 Nannospalax galili | reverse complement strand
AGCTTCTGATGTAAAGCCAAAGGACTCTAAATCAACATAAGGCAGAGATACTTGAAAATACATTTCCAAAGGTGTATTATGCATAAAATCCAGGAAATTGAATTAGGCTAGATATGCTTCAACAGGTAAATGGTTAAACAAAATGTGGTACATATACACAATGGAATTTTACACAATTATAAGGAAAAAGTGAAATCATAACTTTTACAGGAAAATGGATATAAATGTAAATTTTTATGTTAAACAGTATGAATCAGAATAAGAAATACAAATG
>NW_008412309.1:0-274 GCF_000622305.1 Nannospalax galili | reverse complement strand
TTTTTTTTTTTTTGAGACAGGGGGGTCTCCCTTATCCCCAGCTGGCCTAGAACTCACTATGTAGACCAAGCTGGTCTCAGTCTCACAGAAATCCACCTGCCTCTGCCCTCTGCTGGAATTAAAGGCATGCATAACCACTCCTAACTGAGCTTCATTTTTTAAATTTATTGTTTTTTAATGTGTCTGAGTATATTGCCTGCATGTACGTAAGTGCACTCATGTAGTGCAATGCCCAAGGAGGTCAGAAGAGGGCGTCAGATCCCCTGGAACTGGA
>NW_008412308.1:0-274 GCF_000622305.1 Nannospalax galili | reverse complement strand
AAAAGATCAAAATAAATAAATAAATAAAATAAATAAATAAATAAATAAAATAAAAATAATAAGTGTATTTCAGAGCTAGAGATGCAGCTCAGTTGGTAAGGTAAGGGCTTGCCTAGCATACACAAAGTCCTGGGTTTGATCCCCAGCACCAAAGAAACCCCAAATGGTAGCATAGGCATGTGATCCCAGCACTCTAGGGGTAGAAGGAAGATCAAAAATTCAAGGTCAGGGCTAGAGAGATGGCTCAGTGATTAAGAGTATTCTTTGCTCTTCC
>NW_008412307.1:0-274 GCF_000622305.1 Nannospalax galili | reverse complement strand
AAAATAGTACCACACAAGCATCCCCCTTTCATTACAGAAACCCTATGATGGTGGCGGGGATCCCTACATTTGCAGGGATGTTCCTCTGCGGACCTTATGTCTGCAAGGATGCTGTCTCTCTGGTAGTGAGGGAAACAAATTATTTCAACAGCACTATTTCCTGGAATAGTTCTGTCACCTTTGAGGGTAGCCTTCAGTTTAAAAACACATCACATAGTAAAAGTATAACCCCCTCTTCTGACCCTTGCTTGTTTCCCCCTTTCTTCTTCCTAGT
>NW_008412306.1:0-274 GCF_000622305.1 Nannospalax galili | reverse complement strand
GTGTCATTACCATGATCCGTTGTGTTGTCATCATGCTCCATAAGCAAACACAGTGCTCAATGTCCCCTCACAATCCACAAATTTGACCACACCATTTTCTATAGTACCATCACAATGTGACACTAGGACTTCATAATGTTCCATTGTGATATTGCAATGCTCCAAAGTGCCAACACAATCTCCCCATGTGCCATTCTATTACTCCAATGCGCCATCACAATGTTACAATGACTTCACAATGCTCCATTGTGAAGTCACAATGCTCCAATGTGAC
>NW_008412305.1:0-274 GCF_000622305.1 Nannospalax galili | reverse complement strand
GCACAGGTCACACGACCATGTGCACGTCAGAGGGGGCAGCTGACACCACCATCTGCTCGTCAGAGTGTGCAGGTGATAGGACCACGTGCATGACTAAGAGGGAAGGTGACACGAGCATGTGCACATCAGAGAGGCCAGGTGACACGACCATGTGAACATCAGAGACGGCAGGTGACAAGATCTTCTGCACGTACGTGGAAGCAGGTGACACGACCATCTGCAAGTCAGAGTGGGTAGGTGACACGACAATGTGCACGTCAGAGGGGATAGGTGA
>NW_008412304.1:0-274 GCF_000622305.1 Nannospalax galili | reverse complement strand
TCACTGAGATTCAGTCCTGATAGCACAGACTTGAGGTACTGATGCCCACCCAAGTCTGTTGTCACGTCTGTGCTTCTTGAACTGAAGAGAAAGAAAGAAAGATACAGATAAGTCTCTCTGGGCCCTTGTGTCACAATCCAATGACCTCATAATCTCCACTGTGTCTCTGAGGAAAAATGGCAGTTGGCCGTCACCACTAGAAAAAGCAGCTGGGCAGCCCAGACTCACACATTTGCTTCCCTGGTGGGGTGTGTTATAATTTGAATCAGTGGAG
>NW_008412303.1:0-274 GCF_000622305.1 Nannospalax galili | reverse complement strand
TCCCTTGGTCATGGTGTTTCTATTACAGCAACAGAAAAGTAACTAATGCAGTAATTGATACCAGGAGTGGGGTATTGCTGTGACAGACCTAACCTTGGTGTTTTGGAGAGGATTGTGGAAAGCAGGTTGAGCCCATACCAGGAAAGCAAGCTACTAAGCAGTGTTTCTCCAGGGCCTGTGCTCCAGCTCCTGCCTCCAGGTTCCTGGCCAGGGTTCCTTCCTTGGGCTCCTTGATGAATTGTGACCCAGGAGATATAAGCCAAATAAACCTTTC
>NW_008412302.1:0-274 GCF_000622305.1 Nannospalax galili | reverse complement strand
TGGGTGGGCCTGCCAAGAGGAAGACTGCTGTTGTGCGTGAGATATTTGTGCAGAGCCTGAACAGGACTGGGAACCCAAGCAGATATGGTATATCAATATTGAAGCACACAATCACTAATACATCTGCTGTTCTTAGCATTGTTTATTATCTCACAAAAGTCACTCTTGATTGCCAAAGCCAAGGCCTGAAAGACTTGAAGAACTCTGTCTTAGTTTGTTCTTCATTGCTGTGAAAAATACTCTGACCAATACCAACTTGGGGAGGAAAGGGTTT
>NW_008412301.1:0-274 GCF_000622305.1 Nannospalax galili | reverse complement strand
GGTCGTGTCAACTGCCCTCTTAGTTGTGCACATGGTCGTATCCCCTGCCCTATTTGACGTACACATGGTCGTGTCACCTGCCCCCTCTAATGCGCAGATGGTCGTGCCACCTGCCCTCTCTGACTTGCACTTGGTCGTGTCACCTGCGCCCTCTGACGTGTACATGGTTGTGTCACCTGAACCCTCTGACATGAAGATGGTTGTGTTTCCTGCACGCTGTGAAGTGCAGATGTTCGTGTCACCTGCCCCCTCTGACTTGCAGATTGTCGTGTCA
>NW_008412300.1:0-274 GCF_000622305.1 Nannospalax galili | reverse complement strand
GCATTTAAAGCTGCTTCTTGGGGTGGGGCTGGAATCAGACCAGTTTGTCCTGTTGTTTTGATGCTGTTTCAGGATCAGTCACTAACTTTTGCTGGGAATTTACCTCTCTCACCTCTCTGAGGGACCCACAAGGATGGTTACAAAGTTATTTTAAGCCACAGAACCATTTCTTCAAAGTAAATGCAAGACTAAATTGACTGTATATGCGACTGTGTAATATAAAAGAATACCTTTTTCCTTTATTCTGCATTTCTCTCCCCTGTACCCCAGGAAG
>NW_008412299.1:0-274 GCF_000622305.1 Nannospalax galili | reverse complement strand
ATGGAACTAGAAACTGTTATACTAAGTAAAGTAACACAGACTCAGAAAAGCAAGCCATGTATCTTCTTCCTCATTTGTGAGTCTTACCTCCCAACTTGTATATGTGCGTAGATATACTGATCTAACAGCAGAAGCCAGAAAACTGGAAAGAAAGCAAGGAGGTTAAGGGAAACAAAGAATCTGAAAGAGGGTGATAGTAGGGAGCAGATCTTACCAAGGGGAAAATGGGGAAAATGGGGTCTATTCAACAGGGAAGGGAGAAGAGAAAAACATA
>NW_008412298.1:0-274 GCF_000622305.1 Nannospalax galili | reverse complement strand
CCCTAATTTAGACTTTAACCCTAATCCTAAATATAATCCTAAATCTAACCTTAATCCTAAACCTAATCCCAACCTTTAACCTAACCCTAACATTATACCTAACCCTAGCCCTAACCTTAACCCCAGTACTAACCCTAATCCTAACCTCTAACCTAACTCTAACACTAAACGTAACCCTAGTCCTAACCCTAATACTTATCCTAATCCTAACCCTAAACTGAACCCAAACCTTAACCTTAACATAACCCAACCCTAAATATAACCCTAGATATAA
>NW_008412297.1:0-274 GCF_000622305.1 Nannospalax galili | reverse complement strand
CATTATATTGCTCCAATGTGCCATCACAATGTTACAATATGACTCCACAATATTCCATTGTGCAACCCCAATGCTCATGGTGCAATCACAATGTTCCATTTTGTCATTACAATGATCCATTGTGTCATCTCCATGCTCAATATGAAAACACAGTGCTCAATGTCCCCTCACAATCCCCCAGTGTGACATCATAAAACTCCAATATGCCATCACATTGCTAAAATGTGTCATCACAATGCTCCAATATGCCAAAACTATAGCCCCATTTGCTATT
>NW_008412296.1:0-274 GCF_000622305.1 Nannospalax galili | reverse complement strand
CATATTCCCATTCTTGGATCCCCACTTCTAAAAGTTATTTGTTATCACCTAATGCACCGGAAACCTTTTCTTTATGAGTATTAGCTCGCTTATCCCTAAATGTTAAGAAAACCAATTTTCTTCATTCTAACAGCCACTTTTCCTCATAGGTCACAAATTTAATGCAATGCTCAGCTAGAGAGATGGCTCAATGGTTAATAGCACTGGCTGCTCTTGAGAGGACCCAAGTTTAACTCCCAGCTCCCATATGGTGGCTAACAACCAGCCATAAACA
>NW_008412295.1:0-274 GCF_000622305.1 Nannospalax galili | reverse complement strand
CTGAGATTGTGCCCATAGGATCATGCAAAACATTAAAACCATTGATTTAAGCAGAGTTTGCAGTCCACAGAGAGTAGCTTCAGAGATGAGTGAAAGAAAAGAACTGTTCTTTCCCGACAAGACACAAGGCAGGCAGTCCACCCTTCCTACATCTCACCTAGACACAACTGAGTAGATAATGTTTTGACACAAGGCACTTTAAAGACAACTTCTGTCCCAACAGCTGTATCAGTACGCTGCTCATCCAAGAGGACCACAAACAGAATCTTCTATC
>NW_008412294.1:0-274 GCF_000622305.1 Nannospalax galili | reverse complement strand
TCTCTGTCCTGAGTCCTGGAATCGCAGGTGTGCCCACCTCACCCCAGCAGGAGCTGGTTTCAGGACTGACTTCCCATTGTCAGCAACTCAACCTACAAAGCACCTTTAGACGTGTCAACCGTGGAAAGGGGGACTCCACAGGTCTTGGTGCCAAGGACAGTAACAGATATTAGATTAAATCCTTGAAGTTCTTCTAAGTGAGTTTCCTGTCTGTAATTTAATTTGCTCCTCTTGTTTAAAAACTTTGGGTGGCTTGCTTTCATCTGCTGAAAAA
>NW_008412293.1:0-273 GCF_000622305.1 Nannospalax galili | reverse complement strand
ACACACACACACACACACACACACACACACACACAAGTGTGATGATTCAGGCCTATAATCTCAGCACTGGGAAGCTGAGGCAGGAGGATCAGGAATGTGAGGCCAGCTTGGGCTTCATAGTAGGACTCTGTGTCGTTCAGCAAAAAAATAGGCCCACTGTTTGGGCAAGCCTGTAGATTTGACTGCCAGGTGGTCAATAGAATTCAAGAATAGAACTGGAAACACTAGACTAGCTGCTTGTCAGGAGTTGCATCTCCCACCGAAGTATCTCGT
>NW_008412292.1:0-274 GCF_000622305.1 Nannospalax galili | reverse complement strand
GTGTGGAGCAAAGTTGCTGCTGAAATGGCTCTGAACAAAATGGAGTAGCTTAGAGCCAGTTCACTAACATGTGTGATGATGGCCCAAGAATGTAGATTCAGGTTACATGTACTTTTATAGTCACAATACAAAGGAAAGTCATATATCAAGCCAGATGCACCGGCTGGGACGTCAGGTAGGTGGGTTATAGCTGATTCCACTCTGGACTAGCTTGGTGAATCGACCAGTGTATTGAGTTACTTAAAGCAGTGTGGGTGACTCAAAAGCAGCTGCA
>NW_008412291.1:0-274 GCF_000622305.1 Nannospalax galili | reverse complement strand
AGTGTTAACTAGAAAGCACTTGTTCTGAAACACATGATATTAGAACTTTCGAGAGGAACAGATATGACAGAATGAATATATGTGTGTACATGTGTGTCTGTGTCTGTGTGCAATTTATTAGGTTGGCCTACACAATATGGTCTGGTAGTCCAACAATGACTGTCACTTACTGGAGAGACCTAGAATCCAGCAGTTACTCAGTTCAGCAGGGTGAATGCCTCAGGTGTCTCAATCTGGCACTGAAGGCCTGGAGAATTCTTGGAGGCTGCTGGTC
>NW_008412290.1:0-274 GCF_000622305.1 Nannospalax galili | reverse complement strand
ATAGGGTTAGTGTTATGGTTCGTGTTCAGTTTTGGTTTTAGGTTCGGGTTAGGGTAGATTAGAAGTTAGGGTTAGGGCTCGTGTTCGGGTTCAGGTAATGTTTCAGGTTAGGGTTCAAGTTTGGGTTCTGTTTAGGGTTGAAGTTAGGGTTAGAGGTTAGGGTTACTCTTATTGTTAGGGTTTGGGTTAGGAGTTCGGGTTAGGGTTAGAGTTAGATTTAGGGTTAGTGTTAGGGCTATGCTGGAGCTATGGCTAGGTCTAGGGCTAGGGTTAG
>NW_008412289.1:0-274 GCF_000622305.1 Nannospalax galili | reverse complement strand
TAAAACAGTTCCCCACAGACATTCCCACAAGATACCTGATCTAGACAGTCTTACATAGAGGCTCTCTTCTCAGATGATCTAGCCTGTCTCAAGTTGACAGTTAAAGCTAACCAGCATAGGGTCACCCTGCCTAGGGGATGGTGCCACCCACAGTGGACAGGGTTTCCCACATCAGTTAACTTAGCTGAGACAATTACACACAGACAGGTTCCTAGGCCATCCTAATGGAGATAAATCCTCATTGAGACTCTATCGAATGTCATTCTAGGCTTTG
>NW_008412288.1:0-274 GCF_000622305.1 Nannospalax galili | reverse complement strand
TATGCCTGTGGGTGTCTAGATCCTCTGCAGTGTCAACCTCCCAAGGCCCACGACCTTGAAGAAAACTGACTTTCCCTCCCTTCCGTGTCACCAGTTGTGAACAGCTCCTCGTTGAGGTGGGACTCACAATACCCTCCTCACTCCGTGCTAGAATGTTGAGTGGCTTGAAATTTCAACACCGTCAGTATTTATTAAAATGCAAATAAGAGCCACAGTGAGATACACCCTTCCTTCCTCCAGTAAGAATGACTATGATCAGAACGACAAAAAAAAA
>NW_008412287.1:0-274 GCF_000622305.1 Nannospalax galili | reverse complement strand
TTATGATGATGTCATAGCCCATGATAAACTTGGCCTCTCTGGGAGAAATAGAGCCCTGACCAGCACCCCCAATTCTAAGGGCCACCGCTTTCCCCGGGACAACCCCTAAGGAGTCTCCCACACTGATCACACTTACCTGGCTCTCTACAGATGTGATCTGGGTGGCAGTGGACTATTATAGAACCTAAATTGTCTATCCTCAAAGATTTGGTCCAGGAACAGCTGGGCCTCAGACATTTGGAACCATCCACTAGTAAATATAATACTCCAATAT
>NW_008412286.1:0-274 GCF_000622305.1 Nannospalax galili | reverse complement strand
TGATCAACTACTCCTAAGCTCCCCTCCCATCTCTACTCCCCTGCCTCTGGTAATCACTTTTTTTATTTTGCCCCTCTGACAATAAATTTTACATTTGAGGCAGGAATGAGGACATATAGCATTTGAATTTCTGTGTCTTGTTTTTTTCCGCTTTAATAAGGTTCAAGTGCAGTCATGTTTTTGCAAAAAATAATATTTTCCCTTTTATGTCTGTGTGTATATATCACATTTTCTTTATGCATTCATCTACTGATGGTCACACATTGTTTCTGTA
>NW_008412285.1:0-274 GCF_000622305.1 Nannospalax galili | reverse complement strand
CGCTACAGGGAGACCCTGTCTCAAAAAGACAAAAAAAATAAATAAATAAAAGAAAGAAAGAAAGGAAAAAAGGCATGCATATCATACCATTCTGAATTTTAATTTTTTAATGTAAATGTGTTATAGGTTACCCTTGATTCTTTTCCCCACTTGTAGGAAATAAATTCCCATCTAAGAAAGACATTATTGAGAGAGAGGATATTCTAAGAAGCAAGAAGCAAGGTTTATATTTAATAATTTTTTTAAAAAAATAATTTTTATTTTATATGTGAGT
>NW_008412284.1:0-274 GCF_000622305.1 Nannospalax galili | reverse complement strand
ACAGGTGTGTGGGTATATCTACATTGATGCTGAACCCAGCCCAGCACAACAAAACCCAGCAACTTATCAATTACAGGTGTGTGGGCAAACCTACATGGATGACCAGCACAGTCCAGGACACCCCAGTCCCTTAGCACCTACAGGTCTTTGGGAACATCTACCTGGATGGCCAGCCCAGCCAAACCCAGCCTTTAGCAAATACGGGTGTGTGGACACACCTATGTGAATGCCCAGCCCTGCCTAGTCCAGTCGAGACCTATAGGAATTATAGGTG
>NW_008412283.1:0-274 GCF_000622305.1 Nannospalax galili | reverse complement strand
TTTTTTTCTGTAGGTGTGAAGTCTGGTTTGAGTCTTGCTGGGCCCGACTCAAGGAATCAGCTGGGCTTCACTTCTCACACCAGACTGTAGGAGAGAACTCATTTCCTTGGTCATAACGTTCTTAGCATACACCTGTAATCCCAGAACTTCAGAGTTGAAAGCAGGAAGATTTTGAGTTTAAGATGAGCCTGGATTTCCTAGCAAGATTGTACACAGCCTGGCTAATACACCCTGCCTCAACAAAGAAAAAGTTCTACTTTCCTTGCTGGCTGTG
>NW_008412282.1:0-274 GCF_000622305.1 Nannospalax galili | reverse complement strand
TAAATGAATTAACATGACACAATTTCAAGAACATATTAACACAGCAGTTTTAACGATAAAGAGAACGTTTAAAGGATTGAGTGGAGCTATACCAATGTTAAGGTAATTCCTAGAATAGTTGAAGATGAGTTTCCTCTAAAAAGTCACAGGACTGAATGCTGGAGGGATGGCACAGAAGTTTAAAGCACTGGCTCTTCTTGCAAAGGATCTGGGTTCAGTTCTCAGCACCCACATGGCAGCTAATAGGCCTCTGTAACTCCAGTTCCAGGGGACT
>NW_008412281.1:0-274 GCF_000622305.1 Nannospalax galili | reverse complement strand
CCACTACTGCATCATGTGTGTATAAACAAAGATATACATACATATTTGTTGTTGCTCTTTTTACAATAGCTAAGAAATAGAAACAACAGAAATGTCCTTCAACTGACAAAATATGGCACATTATGGAATGGAATAATAATTAGGGGTAAAGTGAAATTTGTATGTAAATGGGTTGAACTAGAAACCTTTATACTAAGTGAAACAACACAGACTCAGAAAAGCAATCGACACATGTTTTTCCTCATTTGGGGATCATAAGACCAATCCCTTTTAT
>NW_008412280.1:0-274 GCF_000622305.1 Nannospalax galili | reverse complement strand
GGTCCTCTGCAAGAGCAGCCAACGCTCTTAACTGCTGAGCCATCTCTCCAGCCCCTCCTTCTTTCAGGTTTTCTTAAGCACTGTATTGATTTAAAACAATTATTCCAGGGCAAGAGAGATGGCTCAGCTATTAAGGATGCATACTGCTTTTATGCGCGCGTGTACGCACACACACACAATTACAAATAATAAAAACTAAGTCTTGGGGGCTGGAGGGATGGCACAGTGGTTAAGAACACTGAATGTTCTTGCAGAAGACCTGGGTTCGAATCCC
>NW_008412279.1:0-274 GCF_000622305.1 Nannospalax galili | reverse complement strand
TTTGGGCTTACCTCTCCCGAGCTGGTCAGTCAACAGCCTACTAGAACTGCAACTGTGGTTTTTGATATAGTCATTTCTACCGCCACAGGTAATTTCACCCCTTCAGCCTGGGACTCAGCTGAGGTGGACTCTGCCACAATATCATGGCACAAGCGGGGATTCTGAGGGGACGTTGAGCACCGTGTATGCTCATTGAGCATGGTGATGAAACAATGGGTCTTGTTAATGACACGATTGCGCATTGTGATGGCAAAATGAGCATTGTGATAGCACA
>NW_008412278.1:0-274 GCF_000622305.1 Nannospalax galili | reverse complement strand
ATTGCTTCAAGAACTCTCTGAAGGGCTGATTTTGTGGACATGAATTCTTTCGGCCTATTTATGCCATGGAAGATTTTCTTTCCCTTTTGTCTACAATAAACATTTTGGCTGAGTAAAGTAATCTTGGTTGGCATCTGGTCATTTAGAACTGGGAATAATTTGGTTCAGGCTCTTCTGGCTTTCATAGCATGAACTGAAAAATCAGCTGTAATTCTGAAGGGTCTTCATTTGTATGTGACTTCTTGTTTTTCTTTTGCAGCTTTCAGTATTCTCT
>NW_008412277.1:0-274 GCF_000622305.1 Nannospalax galili | reverse complement strand
CTGCTATCACAGGATCCAGCAAGTCGCTGTGTGGTTACAATAGTGTATGATAAGAACAAAGGATGTTGCTTGCGTCTAATAGGTGAACCTAATCTGGGGCTGGGGAGGAGAGGCATTGAGTAAAGTTCTTTTTCACTAAAATCAGTAGGGTGTGTCTAAGGATTGGAAGCACACTGGCCAGTCCTTGCAGGGTGAGTCTTTGGGAGTGACTGGCAGCTGCCTGCCACTTCCTGCACCAGATCAGCCTGCAGTAAACCAGGGAAGTTCCCCTCAG
>NW_008412276.1:0-274 GCF_000622305.1 Nannospalax galili | reverse complement strand
AGACTAGATGCAGGATGGAAAGGTGGTTACGTAAAATATCATATAATATCTCGCATATTATCAAAAATAATGTGCCCAACATGCTTCCCCTTAATGAAAAGACATTAAGAAATTCCCAGGACTGGGTTGGAGAGATGGCTCAGTGGTTAAGAGCACTTGCAGAGGACCTGGGATCAATTCCCAGCAACCACATGGAGGCTAACAATCATCTGTAACTGTAGTTCCAGGGTATCTGACACCCTCTTCTGACCTATGCAGGCATTGTACAACTTGG
>NW_008412275.1:0-274 GCF_000622305.1 Nannospalax galili | reverse complement strand
GTGATGACAGTTTGGAGCAATATAATGGAACATGGAGCCACAGTGTTGGCATATTGGAACATTGTAATGTAATATTGGAGCAATGTGATGTCAAATTTTAGTATTGTGATTTCACATTGCAGCATTGTGATGTCATTTGGGGGATTGTGAAGGGACACTGAACACTGTATTTGTGTATTGAGCATGGTGACGACATAATGGATCATTTTAATGACTCATTGGAGCATTGTGATGGCACAGTGGCACATTGTGAAGTCATATTGTAATATTGTGA
>NW_008412274.1:0-274 GCF_000622305.1 Nannospalax galili | reverse complement strand
GCACTTACACACATGTAGGCAATACACACATACACATAAAATAAAAATAATTTAAAAATATTTTTAAAAATAAAGCAAAAATTTTGTCAGATGGCTCAGCAGGTAAAGGTGCTTGCCACCAAGTCTGAGGACCTGAGTTCAAGCCCTAAGACCCTGAGGAAGGAAGGAGAGGAGCACTTCCTACAGGCTGATCTCCACATGTACAATGTAGCACAAGCACATGTACACATACACACACAATAAATAAATAAATAAATAAATAAATAAATAAATA
>NW_008412273.1:0-274 GCF_000622305.1 Nannospalax galili | reverse complement strand
AATAAATAGCAAGGGCACGATAGGGAAAGTGGCAGCACTTTAACTGGGTAGAGAGGAGGGAAGGTTAGAAAAGGAGACAGAGACACATATGAGATAAATGATGCTTAGGTGGTGTGAAACACCAGAGGTACATGTATTAGTTCAAAAGCCTACTGAAAAATACACATAACAGTATCTCTACATAATTGCATGTGTATAGCTGGAGGTTTTGTAACAGAAAACAAGTGCCAGATTGGAGGAAACATCCCTTAGAGTTATCTGTCAGCATAGACCA
>NW_008412272.1:0-272 GCF_000622305.1 Nannospalax galili | reverse complement strand
TGTGTGTGTGTGTGTGTGTGTGTGTGTGTAAAACCCTCCATATGTACTTTGTTAAGTCAGAGCTGGAATCTGGAAGGGGCTCCAAGAGATGGCTACAGGGCCATTCTCACCCCATGAGGCTTCAGGACAGCAGTCATCTGGCCATATTAGTTACCCACATAGCTTGGGTCTAGACCCTGCTACTTCTTCAGTCGTGGTAGAAATGAGCAGGCACCACTTCTTGGCCTCGGGTGTGCACTATGGGCTCAGAGCTTCTGCTTATCCGAGATCAG
>NW_008412271.1:0-274 GCF_000622305.1 Nannospalax galili | reverse complement strand
ACATCATGAGTGAATTCCAGACGTCCAGCCTTGAGCTATTTTGCTGGACTTAAGTTTTACTTAGGTGTGCCCAATTATTCCCTTTGAACTAAGACAGTACTTGGTTTGGATTTTACAGAAGCCCATGGTTAAGAGAATTTTAAAAGTGGCTATGGACTTTTACGTGTTCGGATTTTTTTAAGGACTGTGGATTTTTTAGGCTGTACTGTCTTATGTTGTGATATTGTTAGCTTCATATCTTGGGGACAAGAAATAGAAAGGTTGTGGTTTAATA
>NW_008412270.1:0-274 GCF_000622305.1 Nannospalax galili | reverse complement strand
TATTGCCTTCAGTATTAAAGAATAATTTTAAAAAATGGAATGCTTCACAAACTTGTGTGTCATCCTTGCACAGAGGCCATGCTAATCTTCTCTGTATTGTTTCAAATTTAGTATATGTGCTGCCAAAGTGAGCAAGAATAATCTTAAATTAGGCATGGTGGCACATGCATATAATCCCAGCACTAAAGAGGCAGAAATAAGAGGACCACCACAAGTTTGAGACCAGCCTGATCTACATAGTAAGTTTCAGGCCAGCCAGTGCAACACAGTGGGA
>NW_008412269.1:0-274 GCF_000622305.1 Nannospalax galili | reverse complement strand
AAATCATCCTTGTGGTCACTGCCAGTGGCGGCCATTCCTCCATTCTCATGTATGCCACTCCTTTGTTCTCATGGCTGTCAAGGCTGCTCCTCCGCTCACCCTGGGCTGAGGGCGCTGAGGCACTGAGGCTGCTCGCCTGGTGCTGAGGCAGCTCTTCTTCTTGCCCTGTGCTACCTCCCGTCATCGCCGCTTCTGCCTGGGCCCGGACCCCAGGGGTGGTGAAGAGACTGTGTCAGTGGAGCCGCATTCAGAAACAGCAGACCAGGTTCAGTGA
>NW_008412268.1:0-274 GCF_000622305.1 Nannospalax galili | reverse complement strand
ACATTAGGGGATTGTGAGGGGACATTGAGCACCGTGTTTGCATATTGAGTGGTGAAGACACAGTGGATCATTGAAATGACACAACGGTGATTGTGATGGAACAATGAGCATCGTGATGGCACAAAGGAACATTGTGAAGTCATAAGGTTACATTGTAATGGCACATTGGAGCAATGTAATGGCAAATGGGGACATATTGCTGGCACATTGGAATATTGGGAATTCATATTGTAATATTGTGATGGCACTCTGGAGCAATATAATTGCACATGGG
>NW_008412267.1:0-274 GCF_000622305.1 Nannospalax galili | reverse complement strand
ACAGTTTACAGACCCAGAACCCCTTGAATGAAGGGAAGGCTGGGTGCCTTTCTTGAGGAAGGAATTTGTCACAGTACCAAACAGTTATGCTGTTTGCCTCTCACCCATCCTTCTCCAGAGGGACCTACGGCCTTTTACTAGAATAACTGTACATTGGGGGAAAGGAAATAATCAGGTATTCTGTGGCCTATTGGATAATGGTTCTGAGTTGACACTGATTCTGGGAGATCCTAAAAAGCGTTGTGGCCCTCCAGTTAAAGTAGGGGCTTATGGA
>NW_008412266.1:0-274 GCF_000622305.1 Nannospalax galili | reverse complement strand
TTCCAGCAGGGCGCCTCCTGCTCTCCTTCCTGGCTCACCTTTGAAGGGCCCACCACAGATACATGACCTCTGGCATAGAAACTACCAGGTTCTAATCAGGCACTGTCTGACAGCATAGAAGTCCACCGCCTCATGTAAATAAAGCATCCTACAGAGCACCTATCAGCTGAGGTTTTTGCTACTGCCACCACACTATAAATTCTCTAGTTTTCCCCTAATAAATTGGAGCTGAATCACTGAATAAACTGAAGCTGTATCACTGAACTTGTCTGGA
>NW_008412265.1:0-274 GCF_000622305.1 Nannospalax galili | reverse complement strand
CCAAAGAACTCATCCTACTGCATAGACACTTGTACATCCATGTTTGTTGCTACTCTATTCACAATAGCTAAGAGCTGGAAGAAACCTAAGTTTCCTTTAATTGATGAGTGGGTAAAGAAAATCTGGTTCATTTTTATGACAGACTTTTACTCAGCAGTAAAAAAGATCAAGTCATGAAATTTGTGTTAAATGGATGGAACTAGAAAATGTTATACTAAGTGAGGTAACACAGACTTAGAAAAAAAATCGACATATGTTCTCCCTCATATGTGGA
>NW_008412264.1:0-274 GCF_000622305.1 Nannospalax galili | reverse complement strand
CTGTCTACACACAGACTTACAAATAACTAATAAGTAAGTGTAAAATAACTTATATTTTGTACATCAAAATTTTATGTATTAGTCTCCACACCTCTGTCTACACACAGACTTACAAATAAATAACTAATAAGTAAGTGTAAAATAACTTATAGTTTGTACATCAAAGTTGTTGTATGTATTGGTCTCACCTTTAATATTTTTAATCTAGTTTTTCTATCCATCATTGAATAGAACATGCAAAAAATTTTTCTAGCTACATTTGTAGACTTTTTTT
>NW_008412263.1:0-274 GCF_000622305.1 Nannospalax galili | reverse complement strand
AAAAAAAAAAAATTCAACAGAGACAGGGCTAGGAGATGGCTCAGTAGGTAAGAGCACATGCTGCTCTTGCAGAGGACCCACGTTCAGTTCCTAGCACCTACACTGCAGCTAACCATCACCTATAACTCCAGTTCCGGGAATCGACGCCCTCTTCTGGCCTTCAGGAGCACTCGCATGTATGTGGTACATATACAGACAAGTGGGCACACACACATACACATAAATTAAAATTTTTAAATTTTAAAAAGGATTCAACAGAGGTCGGACAGATGGC
>NW_008412262.1:0-274 GCF_000622305.1 Nannospalax galili | reverse complement strand
ATGTACAAGACCCATGCAAACTCAAACAGACAAAAACCCAGCAGAGCACTGTGGAAATGGGCATCAGGCCCCAATCTTAGTTGAAGAACTTTTGGCAGCTGATTACTGCTGGGTATAGAAGAGCTGATCTTCTTAAAGGGAGGGAACCTAGATAGAGTGACTAGACCCCAGTGGATAAACTTGTGCTGAGGGATGTCAGGGGACATTAACTTGACACAATAACCCTTAACACAAATGACAGAATGGATGCGTTCCAGTGTGTGTATGGGGAATA
>NW_008412261.1:0-274 GCF_000622305.1 Nannospalax galili | reverse complement strand
TCTCCTAAAGGTTCCATAACCTCTTGTAGAGATGTCTTACTGATAATCTCCTGTCTGCCTTTCCTTCTGTTGGAGAGGGAACTGCATCAGTAGTTCCTATAGCTTGTCTGTGAAATGTCTCCCCAAGGCTGCTGTCTTTGAACCTGGTCTCCAGTCAGTAACGCTATTTGGTACAGTTTAGAACCTTCAAAGCTGGTTCCTCAGTGAAGGAAGCAGACGACTAGGGGTGGACCTTGAGGCTTTATAGCCTGCCCCCACTTCCTGTTTGTGAATA
>NW_008412260.1:0-274 GCF_000622305.1 Nannospalax galili | reverse complement strand
GATTATGTATACCTTCAATACATATTTTTATAGATGAATTTATGTCTCAAAATTGGGCTTTGCATTTTTTTCTTTTAATATGTAAATTTCCTTTCTCCCCTTTCTCTCAGAAAAACGTCTGAATGACACATGCCATGTGTCTCATTCTCAAGTATCCTGTTAAACCGTTCCTGGTCTCTGTATAAAAAAATTGATGTATGATATACTTAAGGCCACACAACTAATGTACAAATCCAAGAGCTTGTTTCTTCCTTATTTTTTAACAGTTCTTTGA
>NW_008412259.1:0-274 GCF_000622305.1 Nannospalax galili | reverse complement strand
AGTAAATGGCTGTGCAAAAAGGGAACTTTTAAAAACATGTATGTGTGTGCATGTGTGTGCAAGTGTACATGTACCACAGTACATGTGGAGATCAGAGGACCGCTTATAGTTCTCTTAACATTACATGACCTCCCAGGCCTTTGCTGTCTGGAGAGTCCAAGGGAAATAATTTTTGTCTTTTTAGTTCATACTGTATCTCAGTGCTTATGATATACTGAGTCCATGGAGGACACTCATACATTTGCTAATTGGAATCTGCTTTCACTTCTGACAA
>NW_008412258.1:0-274 GCF_000622305.1 Nannospalax galili | reverse complement strand
AGGGCAGGTGACATGACCATGTGCATGTCAGAGAGGGCACGTGACATGACCTTGTGTGTGTCAGAGGCGGCAGGTGACATGACCATCCTCACATCAGAGGAGGCAGGTGACACGAATATCTGCACGACGGAGGGTCAGGTGACATGACCATCTGCACGTAAGAGTGGCAGGTGACACGATCATGTGTATGAAAGAGAGTGCAGGTAACACGACCTTCTGCACATCAGAGGGGTCAGGTGACACGACCATCTGCAAGTAAGAGGGGGCAGGTGAC
>NW_008412257.1:0-274 GCF_000622305.1 Nannospalax galili | reverse complement strand
TTTGAACACGAACACTTGATGGAGTTATTTGTGTATCATGTGATCATGTGTGGTAAACATAGCCTAAACGGAAGTGAAAAATCTTTTAATGGGGAAACATGTTGGCCTGTGCTTTAATGTCTAACATATTTATGTTAGTTTGGTCCTTATCTATTATTTTAAGTTTATGTGTGTGTTTTCTTGCATCTATGTGTACAGTGCCCATGGAGGACAGAAGAGAGGGTGTTGGAGCCCCTGGGACTGGAGTTAGATCATTGTTAGTTACAATATGGGT
>NW_008412256.1:0-274 GCF_000622305.1 Nannospalax galili | reverse complement strand
GCTGTATATATTTCAAACCTTGAAGCTGCAAAAATACACTCAGACCTTCATAAAGCTCCTTTGTGTCTGTTTGTCACTCGCTGACTCCTTATCCACCCTCTCGACGACCCTGTTCCCATCGGACTGAACTGCCCTGATCTGGTCTGGTCCGTGGCAATCACTATGCAATATTGTCTCATTACTTGACCCATTGTGTCGTCACCATGCTTAATGTGCAAAAACTGTGCTCAATGTCCCCTCAAACCCCCCCAATGTGACATCACAATGCTCCATG
>NW_008412255.1:0-274 GCF_000622305.1 Nannospalax galili | reverse complement strand
TGAAGAGCCTGCCTTTGCCTCCTGAGTGCTGGGATTAAAGGCACGCACCACCATCCCTGATTGGTTTGAAGTTTTTAGTTCTCTGTTGTATATAAAATCATTTATCTCTAGTTCATTGCTTGTGTGCTTTGTTTCAGTGTTCTGCCATAATTGTGTAGTTATATTTTTAAATGCAGTAAAATGAAGCTGATCTGTTTTCTTTTTCTGTGAGGTATCCTATTTTTATTTGAAAGGCTACCTAAAGTCCAAAATTATCCTTGCTTTAAAATTTTTT
>NW_008412254.1:0-274 GCF_000622305.1 Nannospalax galili | reverse complement strand
AAGCCTGTGGAGCTGGAGAAGTGTCCCCACTGTAGGCTCTTCTGCAGCAACTTGTTCCATCCCAAGTCCTGCCTCTGTGCCCCCAAAAGGAACTGAAGTACATGCTGCCTGCAGTTTGTTCTCAGTAAACATGTTCTGACCAGAGGAGAAATAGATTCCAGCGTGTTCTCAGAGCAGTAGTGCCCACGGCTCACACACAGGTACTTGGTGCTGAGGGAATGAGTCACCTGACCTCTGATCTATGGAGTAGGCTTCCTTATGATTTTTTAAACCC
>NW_008412253.1:0-274 GCF_000622305.1 Nannospalax galili | reverse complement strand
TCAGCCAGTTTCACAGAAGAGTTTGGAAAGAATGTAAGAGCCAGAGGATGGTGGTTGGGGGAAGTTTAACTGGGGAAGCCCCTCCCTTCCCAAAGAAACTATTGGCAGTTAATGGTGGCGGGGGAAGAGGGAGACATTTCCCTCAGTGTTATAGCTGCCCGTCAGCTGCCCATGCTCAAGTAAATAACCACAACCATGCTCATGCAAAGTGAACTCAATGGGCCAAAAAATATTCTGTTATGTGAATATTTAAAAAAACAAGTAATATCATTAG
>NW_008412252.1:0-274 GCF_000622305.1 Nannospalax galili | reverse complement strand
TGATGACAAATTTGAAAATGCAATGAAAAATGCTGTTATTTATAATAACAAAACAAAGTTTAAGCTAAGGGAAAATTCAAACAAAAATATAACACATGCCCTGGTTTTCTTTCCATTGCTGTCATAAAAACACTGTCCAAAAAACAACTTTGGAAAGAAAGGATTTATTTTATCTTGTATCTCCCAGGCCACAGTTCATCACTGAGGGAGCCCAAGCTCTTTCCTGGGCAGGAACCTGGAGGCAGGAGCTGAAGCACAGGCCATGGAGGAATGC
>NW_008412251.1:0-274 GCF_000622305.1 Nannospalax galili | reverse complement strand
AAAAAAAAACACAAAGGAAGATATGTCTCCTATGAGTCTTACCTCAGCCTTGGGACACACATAACTAAAAGTGGAGGGAGGGGATGAAGAGCCCTAATGCTTCTAGGAGTAGGCGACAACCTGATGCTTGATGCTCCTTTGCTCATTAATAATATAGGAGAATCAAGAAGTGTATATAAGAATCCAGCAGCAACTCTATGACTGAACTTGAAAACCTCGACAGTTTTGGTATATTGGGTTCTTGCTTCACACATTAAACAGATGTCACCTTTGT
>NW_008412250.1:0-274 GCF_000622305.1 Nannospalax galili | reverse complement strand
AGGACTGTGGCTTGGGGCTACTTTCCCTTGATTCTTCCTACGTCTTGCTTTTCTTGTTGCCGTGAAGAATCTTGTCCATCATGTGATACCAATTCCATGGTTTTCTTCCTTAGAATGAGCTCAGAAACACAGTCAGATGATCATGGATTGGACCTTCTTTGACTGTGAGCAAACATGCATAGTATTCCCTTAAATTGCTTATATGAAGCATTTAGTCAAAACAACAAAAAACATAACTAATGCACCATTGTGAAGTCTACCATTAGACAACTGA
>NW_008412249.1:0-274 GCF_000622305.1 Nannospalax galili | reverse complement strand
GAATGCAGTTAATGGTGATCAGACACTAAGATGGGGAAACTAGAAAGCACACCTGCACAACCTATCCAAAATGCAAGACAAAAACAAAATCCAGAAAAATTGACCAGATCAACTGCAAGCTGTCTACTATATAGATTCTTAATGCTTCTAAAATGGGGAAAGGAAGGGCAAGACATCTCTAAAGAAATAACATGTCTTAAAATTTAATGAAAGCTATTAAGTGCAACTCCAAGAAAATCCTTGACAAATACCAAAGGCCAGGAATCAGTTTCCA
>NW_008412248.1:0-274 GCF_000622305.1 Nannospalax galili | reverse complement strand
GGTTAGGATTAGGGATTGAGTTTGGGTGTAGTTTTGGGTTGGGGTTAGGGTTAGGTTAAGGGTTAGTGTAATGTTATGGTTGGGGGGTTATGATTAGTTTTAAGTTAAAGTTTCGGCTTAGCAATAGGGTAAAGGATATGTTTAGGGTTTGGGTTATGATTAGAATGAGTGTTAGGGATAGGTTGAGTTATATTTATGGTTATTTTCAGGGTTAATGTTCAGGTTAGTGTTAGTGTTAGTTTTAGGTTGAGGGTTAGGATTACGGTTAGGGTTA
>NW_008412247.1:0-274 GCF_000622305.1 Nannospalax galili | reverse complement strand
CCACATGGTGGCTAACAACCATCCATAACTCCAGTTCCAGGGGATCTGACCATCTTCTGGCCTCCATGGGCATTGCACACTCATGGTACACTTACATACACGAAGGCAAAACACTCGTATGTAGAAAATAAAAATGAATAAAAATTTAAAAGAGCTAAATATTTGTCTAAATAAAAACAAAATTTATCAAGACACAGAGATGGAAATCATGATGAAAAAGAGATCCAGCTGGGAGGGAAGATTTCCAATCCCTGACATGGCACTGTGGTTTGAG
>NW_008412246.1:0-274 GCF_000622305.1 Nannospalax galili | reverse complement strand
GGATCATCCAAAAAATTAGAGATGAAATTTAAAAATTCTTAGAGACAAATGCTAATAAGAATAAAACCTATCAGAACATGTGGGATGCAGCCAAGGCAGTCCTAAGAGGAAAGTTTAGAGTGATAATTGCTCACATTGAAAAAAAAGTTAGAGTGCTATTAAATAAACAACCTAATAATGCAGCTCGAGGCTCTTCAAAAACACACAACCGATCCCAATCCCTGTAAGCAGCAACAAACAATAAAGATCAGGGAAGAAATGAATGAAATAGAAA
>NW_008412245.1:0-274 GCF_000622305.1 Nannospalax galili | reverse complement strand
AGTTCTTCCATCTATAGTTGTTAAATGTTCCTAGAGAAATGCATTAAACATTAAAAAGATACCAGTTTACGAAATGGATTATTCTTGACTCTCACAATATACAAATTAAATATCACAAATACATGACGTCTTTTATGACTCTGCTACCAAAAGTGGGAAAGTCAGGTTTCACACGCTCATAGAGACCTATGCTGAAAGAGGTAGGCAGGAGAAGGGCTGCTAGCTCCAATGTCACCATTAATTTGCTGGTCATATTGAGACAAGTTATTTGCCT
>NW_008412244.1:0-274 GCF_000622305.1 Nannospalax galili | reverse complement strand
CACCAGTTTGCACTCCCACAAGCAGTCAGTAATTGTTCCTTCCCATTCCCTGTACCCATTTCCTGGCTATTGTAATAGAACAAAAATGAACTCATTGTTATTTGTTTTTAGATCTTAGTCATTCTGACTGGAGGAACATGAAATCTCAAAGTAGTTTTTAATTTATATTTCCCTAATGGCTGAGGATGTTGAACATTTAAAAAAATGTTTCTCAGACACCACGTACTCAAAACTTAGAACATGGAGAAATCAAGCTCGTACCTAGTAGCTTCAT
>NW_008412243.1:0-274 GCF_000622305.1 Nannospalax galili | reverse complement strand
CAAAATTGCATGTTACCATTGACATTCCTGTCATCTTTAGATTCATATATGAGTTCCTCTGCTTAGTGTCCATAGGATTTTCATATATTCACATTTTCAGCACAGTGCTGAGAATGTTCTTATCACAAATGAGGTCAAAGGCTTTTTTCTACCTGCATGCCCCATCTCATAGTCGTGACCACATTTTTAGCTGCAGCTGTCACTGCCTATTTGAAACCAGTTGCTGTTTCCACACAGCTTTTGCACTTTTTTAAATATCTATTTTCTATTCTGT
>NW_008412242.1:0-274 GCF_000622305.1 Nannospalax galili | reverse complement strand
TCAATCAATGATTCAACCCCAGCTTCAAGGCCTAAAAACCACATCAATGACTGGCGTAACAAACGACATTGGTGCAGTAGTAGCACTTTTATCTTGGAAGTAATCAATAGCTACCTAATTGGACTTAAAGTTCACTCAATGGGAGGAAACTCCTATGTGGTATGTAAACTTAGCCAAATACACATGGCTGGAGAGGCCATAGATCTTAGAGAAAACTCCAAGACTGTCACATCCCTAGATAAATGTAATTTCTTACTATGTGCAAAATATGGAT
>NW_008412241.1:0-274 GCF_000622305.1 Nannospalax galili | reverse complement strand
ACAAAGTCAAAATATACATTGATTAAAAATGCTACAATGTCAGATTTCCTGGATGTGATCTTTATTGTGATTATATTAAGAGAATATGTGTTTCTGAGAAATAGACACTGAATTATTAAGGAGTAAATGCTCATAAGTGCTACCTAATCTCTAACAGTTCAGAAAAGATGTGTGGATGCGTGTACATATGTGCGCATGTGGTGGTTGAAGGAGAGCAAATGTGAGAGACAGACAGTAAAATATGTAATAGAATATGACCAAGTGTTAAATATTG
>NW_008412240.1:0-274 GCF_000622305.1 Nannospalax galili | reverse complement strand
CGGCTATGCCACAATGCAATACCCTTCCATCAGGCTCTCTCCCTTCCATTGTCTGCCCTACCCCAAAGGTATCTAAAATTTCTCATACAGCAAGTGAGAAGTCAACAGCCTTTGTTGTGCCAGGGCCCTGTTCTCACAGCCCCAGACCCCAGGTCTGGCTCCCAGACTATGGAGCTAAGCCCAGCCCATCCTGAATGGCCAGTTTTGAATCATCATCCTTACCGCCATCACTGTCATCCTTATCCACCACTGAATGGTGTCAGGGACACAGAAC
>NW_008412239.1:0-274 GCF_000622305.1 Nannospalax galili | reverse complement strand
GTAACAAAATATACAAGACCCATGCAAGTTCAAACTAGACAAAAACCCAGCATAGATGGGGAAAATATGGATAAGAAGCCACAACCTTAACTGAGAAACTATTCATAACAAATTACTACTAGAAGATGGAGAGTTGGTTTTCTTTAAGGGAGTTACTCTAGGTAGGTTGACCAGGATCCAGTATATGGATTTGCATGGAGGGACAGCTGGGGATAGAAACTTGACTTGATAGACCTTAATACACATGATAGAATGCATTAAAAATGATTGGGGG
>NW_008412238.1:0-274 GCF_000622305.1 Nannospalax galili | reverse complement strand
ATTTGGTACTAAGGCATTTCTAGAAGGTTTTAAAACCAGAAGAACAGTTTATGAAAGGCATTCAAAGAATAAAAACTGTCTCAGGTGGGTGGTTCAGAATCCCCAAAGATTAAATAAGATGCATTTCTCTTCTGATACAGGCTATACTAGGGGTGAAAGCAGTTTTTTCCCACCAAGTTCTCCCCCACAATCCAGTTGTGGTCAAAGGAGAAATGACAGAAACGGCTACAGTCAGGAGGCAGACTCAGGGCCTGCCTGACTCAGGGAACCAACA
>NW_008412237.1:0-274 GCF_000622305.1 Nannospalax galili | reverse complement strand
TGTCCCTGGATAGGACTCCTATATGAAACTTCACCCACCAGGGCACAGGGACCATTGCGGAAGAGGAGGCGGAAAGACTGTAAGAACCAGAGGTGGAAAATGACCACAAGGAAACAATTTTCTAGGCTTCAAGGAACTTGCTCATATGAACTCATAGCAATGGTGACAGCATGCATAAGACCCAGGCAAACTCAAAACAGACCAAAACTTAGCATCGAACTGGGGAAATGCATAAGAAGCTCCAACCTTAGCCAAGGAACTATTGACAACTGAT
>NW_008412236.1:0-274 GCF_000622305.1 Nannospalax galili | reverse complement strand
CCTCAGGAGGGCCACAGACGTTCTACGTCTTGTAGGGAGAATCTTCAAAGTTCTCCCTCTCATCAGAAGGGCCACAGGCATTCTCCTGCTCATGAAGAGAACCTCCACATTTCTCCTTCATCGAAAATGGAGTCCAAAAACTCCCTTTCTGTAAATAAGACATGGAAACCTACGCTTTCTGATTTCAAAGCTTCTACATTTGATTTAAAGTCCATCAAAATTTACACTTTTGAAGAAAGGACAATCACATCCCATCTTCTTGCTAAAAAGAGTC
>NW_008412235.1:0-274 GCF_000622305.1 Nannospalax galili | reverse complement strand
CCCTTCCCGCACACCATCGTTGTAGAGAACAGCTCCCTATGACCATTCTGCATGCTTCTACAAGCCCTCCAAGATGCCCTGAAGACACCATCATTGTTAAGAATGGATGAACCACTGAGTCAGTTCCTACCCAGTTCCTAACAGGACTGAGGGAACTGGTCTGAACAGCCGTCCTTAGCTCTGATGTATTCCAGCCTGTGTTCAAAAGTTGTTCTGTTTTCTGTGGACTCAAAGGACCACATTACCAGAAAAGTTTAGGAAGCCACCTCCCACC
>NW_008412234.1:0-274 GCF_000622305.1 Nannospalax galili | reverse complement strand
TTCAAGGTCATTCTCAGCTACACAGAGAGTTCAAGGTCAGCCTTTGCTACATGAGACCCTGTCTTAGAACAACAAATAAAATAGCACATATATAACATGTTATATGGAGAGAGAGAGAGAGAGAGAAGTATAAAACTGAAAGGTAAGGACATTGGGGGAAAATTATTACCTATGCAATTAAGGGGATCAGTTCACGAAATGTTCTTAAAAACTGAGAAGAAAAGCTGAAAGAAAGCCGAATGCATACAGTGTTATCAAAGGACACAAACTGGCA
>NW_008412233.1:0-274 GCF_000622305.1 Nannospalax galili | reverse complement strand
TGCTGGTGAAGATTTTCTCCCACTCTGTGGGTTTTCTCTTCACTTCCTTGAAGCACCAAGATTCTTAATAAAATGAAGAGGCCCAGAGTGGTGTTTTAAGTCCTTGCATGCCAATGGCCACCATCTCTGCCACCATTGTTCTGTTTTCTGCAGCCATGTTGCCACCCTCTTGGCTTCCCAGTTTATTTCCTTCCTCACTCACATGGTTTCTTTTGAAATTTCCCAGGGTGAAGTCGTGACTGCGGTAATGTCTGAGAACTTGGAACACATCAAA
>NW_008412232.1:0-274 GCF_000622305.1 Nannospalax galili | reverse complement strand
TCTTTCTTGAGCATTGCCTATGTCGAGATCCCCTTAACAACAGGCTGCGATGTGATGGTCAAAGAAAAAGAGGTAGGTTAATAAAATTAGTGATGTTATGTGAGTAGAATGTTTATTTATCGAGAGTGGGGTTTGATGGATGGCACAAGGGATCAGGGAAAACCGGGTGAGGAACAGCTTGGGGGAAGGAACTAGGCAAGTGGAGAAGACTCAGAGGAAGGGAGCCTTAGCCAACCTTTAGCTGGGACAAGCCGAGGGGTGGGAGGGGCTGCAG
>NW_008412231.1:0-274 GCF_000622305.1 Nannospalax galili | reverse complement strand
TTTTTTTTCCTAACTGTAGCTTCAGCAGTAACAATTAAAATGTCCAGTACTGCCCTTTCCATTTTGAAGAACATTCTTAAAAGCTGCATATAACTAGCAACAACAGAATTGAATCATTGTGAATTGCTTTCGACAAAATCCGTATAACATATAAATGGCTGGAACTTCTTTTTTATAGACTAGACTGTATTTTTGACATGTTCCTATTTTTATAACTTGAAAAATAAAATTTACATTAAAAAAAAGAAAATTTTAAATCATTCCATACCAAAAA
>NW_008412230.1:0-274 GCF_000622305.1 Nannospalax galili | reverse complement strand
TGATGGCACATTGGCGCATTGTCAGAGAACACTGAGCATTGTGATGACATGTTGAGTATTGTTATGATTCGTTGGGCATCCTGATATCCCTCTGAGCATTGTGATTTTACATTGCAGTATTTTGATGGCATACTGAGCACTGTGATGTCAATTTAGAGTACTGTGATAACACCTTGGAGCATTGGGATATCACACTAGAGCATTGTGCTGACACACTGGGACATTGTTAAGACACACTGAGCATTGTGATGACACATTGGAGCATTGGGGTTGC
>NW_008412229.1:0-274 GCF_000622305.1 Nannospalax galili | reverse complement strand
GGAGTGCACTGAGATTATAGACATGCTGCCGCACCCAGCTTTATCTGGGTTCTTAGGATTCAAACTCTTGATTTAAAAGTTCCTTTCCAAATAAGGCTTAACAACATAATGAAAAGAACATGGAATTTTAATCCGAGTCCTAGTTCTGTTCTTTCTGTGCTGGGTGTGGATAGGATAGGAATTGCTGTGAACTGGAGCACACATTGCAGTTATGTCTGTCCGCACATGTCTTATCAGAAGGAAGTCCAGTCCCTTCCTCTCAGGGCTTTTTTTT
>NW_008412228.1:0-274 GCF_000622305.1 Nannospalax galili | reverse complement strand
CTAATTGGCATTTGTATTTTGTGAATGATTTCATTTGATTTTTTAAATTTTAAATTAATGCTTTAATATTTCACACAATGTAGCTTGATTACACTCATCCCTAACTCCTTCAAGAAACCATCAGGATCCACCCACCTCTGTCTAAGCCCACCCCAGTTTTGTGTCCTTAGTTTTCTTAACCCATTGACTTCAATTTGTGTTGTCCATACACTTATGGGTGTAGGACCATCCACTGGGGTGGTGGATGTACTAGGAGTCATACCCACTCTTCATA
>NW_008412227.1:0-274 GCF_000622305.1 Nannospalax galili | reverse complement strand
CCTTGAATAGCTCATAAAATCAAGATGCGCAGTTACCACTTTATGGTCTATAAATCCTTTTTCTCAGCCTGAGAAAGGACTTGGGAAAATCTCGCCAGCTCTGGGATTCTTAGGCTCTGTTCACAGTCTTGTTCCAACTACTGCAAACAGATTCTGCAAAAGTCAAATTCTAAACAGTTTCTCCTAGAGAATCTCTGAGCATTAGGGCACACCAAACAACTTAAAAATCACAACTTTGTAGACCAAATCCAAGGTAGAGTGCTCTCTAAATGAG
>NW_008412226.1:0-274 GCF_000622305.1 Nannospalax galili | reverse complement strand
ACTCAGCCAAGCCACAACCAACACATTGCTGCTGGGCATGGTGGCCCAACCTGTAATCCCAGCACTAAGGAGGCAAAGGCAAGAAGATCGTGAGTTCAAGACCAGTCTGGGCTACCCTCTGTCTTAGTGTGCTTTCTAATTCTGTGACAATACACTCTGACTATAACAACTTGGGGAGGAAAGGGTTTATTGCACCTACTTCCAACTCACAGTCCATCTTTGAGGGACGTCAGGACAGGAACCTGGAGCAGGAGCTGGAGCACAGGCCATGGAG
>NW_008412225.1:0-274 GCF_000622305.1 Nannospalax galili | reverse complement strand
CCCCACTTTCCATGTTTCTATAGATCTCATGATTATTATTGGCTGCCTAATGTTCCCCAGGGTGGATGCCGCCCCAGGAATGCCAGCCATCTCCCTGTTCTTGGCTGTTAAAACCGGCTGTTCACCTGATCTGTTCAGAAGGCATTGTCAGAGACCTAGAACTTGTCTCACACTACTGCTGTGAAACTCACCTAGTGAATGTAGGGTTTTAAAAGACCAAATGCAATGGGAAAATGTTGAGTATGGTCCTGTACTCACTCCTGGCACTTTAATT
>NW_008412224.1:0-274 GCF_000622305.1 Nannospalax galili | reverse complement strand
GAGTGATGAATGACATAAGGGAAGAGGAAGACCAGGGCTCATATGTCCCTCCCTGATTGCCGCAAGACTGCAAGGGAAAGGCAAGGTGTCAAACCCTATTTTTGGCACAGCCAATAATATGAAGTCTCAGTAGGGACTACCCAGTCACCCCCATTGAAGTGATGTTTTGACAGCGCCCCCATGAGTGTCCAGCAGGGTGTCCATGGGTAACACAGGTCATATTTTCACCACATCTAAGAGGCAGGGTGAGCCAGCTAGTTTTTGTGTTGAGCCC
>NW_008412223.1:0-274 GCF_000622305.1 Nannospalax galili | reverse complement strand
ACAGGAGCAAGTCTTTCTGTGGTTGTGAGCTAAAGCGTTCCATGGAGTGCCTTTTCCTCGTCGAGAGCATCCAGTACCTGTGGTCTCACTCTACCAATTTCATGTTTCCCTCGTGTGTCTCATTGAAACGGAGCAGGAATGACCACACGTTTCACTCCCTGCCCTGTATTACATCCCTAACCTTTAGAGTGTGTGACTCAGAGTGACGCTCTACAGGGAAGTGACTTGTGAGTTGTTAAGCCTAAGACAATTGTCAGGATCTCAGCCAACGTCA
>NW_008412222.1:0-274 GCF_000622305.1 Nannospalax galili | reverse complement strand
ATTCTTATTAAATGAAATATATCAGTCTATGGCCTATTCTTAGGATCAATGTCATCATTATAAGGAAATAAATTGGAAAAAGAAGGCACAAAAGACAAAGATATATTGAAAATTGTTAAAGAATCAAAATTTCTACACGTTATATGTAGCCTTCATCTTCATTATATAAAATGGAAACCCATTGGACAGTTGCAGAGTCTGGAGTTTCTCGAGTTGTGGAGTTATCTCAATAATATATTATAGCACAATTGAAATGAAATATATAACTTTGAAT
>NW_008412221.1:0-274 GCF_000622305.1 Nannospalax galili | reverse complement strand
CAGGCACCTGATATTTGACAAAGGTACCAAGAACACACAATGGAGGAAAGATACCATCTTCAATAAATGGTGCTGGTAAAGCTGGATCTCTGCCTGTTGAAGAATGAAAGTAGATCCTTATCTTTCGCCTTTCACAAAAATCAACTCTAAGTGGATCAAAGACCTCAATGTAAAGCAGTAAACCCTGAAGCTATTAGAAGAGAATATTGCCAGTAACTTGCTAGATATAGGTGTAGGAAAGGATTTTGTAAATCAGACAGAAGTTGCTCAGGAA
>NW_008412220.1:0-274 GCF_000622305.1 Nannospalax galili | reverse complement strand
GTGCCAACTCTGACGTGCAGATTGTCGTGTCACTTGCCCCCTCTGACGTGCAGATCGTCGTGTTACCTGGCCCCTCTGCCGTAAAAATGGTCGTGACACCTGCCCCGTCTGACTGCAGATGGTCGTGTTTCCTGCCCCCTCTTATGCGCAGATTGTTGTGTCACCTGCCCCCTCTGACGTTCAGATGGTCGTGTCATCTTGCCCTCTGAAATGCAGATGGTCTTGTCACCTTCCCCTCTGACGTGCAGATGATAGTGTCACCTGCCCCCTCTGA
>NW_008412219.1:0-274 GCF_000622305.1 Nannospalax galili | reverse complement strand
AAGAACAGCCAGTGTTCTTAACCACTGAGCCATCTCTCCAGCCCCACATCCACAGATTTTCATAACTAGCAATAGCCTTGAACCAATCCCTCACAGATTCCAAAGGATGAACTTCATCATTTCAACTACTAAGTTTTGGGGTGGATAATTTTACAGAAATAGAGAATTTGAATATTCTTAACTCATGGTGCTATTATCTGTGACCAACTTTGATCTGTTGTTGTATTTTGTTTTAATTTTTTATTCTTTGAAATAGAGTCTCTTTGTAGCCCCA
>NW_008412218.1:0-274 GCF_000622305.1 Nannospalax galili | reverse complement strand
TCACCTCCAATCCACTGAACACAAACGTCAGAGATGACTTCAGCTGAAAGTCCCCTACCTATGTTCCTAGACTGACTAGAGTTAGTTTTGGACTGCATTACTTGGGAGTATTAAGAAGCAAGCACTGAGCAGTTCAGATGCTAGAGATAAAATACTCATCTAGTTGTCATAACCCTCTCTTTACAAGAAAAGGTGGGGGCCCGGTATAGCACTTGCCTATTGAACACAAGATCCTGGGTTCAATCCCCAGGACAAACTCCTACCCTCCAAAGAA
>NW_008412217.1:0-274 GCF_000622305.1 Nannospalax galili | reverse complement strand
CTGGGTTGCCTGGTGGTCACTGCTACCTTTTCCGGGTAGTATTTAGCAGCTCTAGTATTATCGACGTCCTCATTAATAACTATTTTCAGGGAGGATGGAAGTTTGTAGAAATATGTTAAGATTGCATGCTCAGAAAGAGTAAATGTAGTAATTTCCAAACAATACAACTGTCTAAGGTACTTTAAAGATAGCTACTGATCACACTTGAAGAAGATCTGTTTTTGTATAAGACAAGGCATCTCCTGCTTTATAAGAATTCAAATCAGTCAGGGTC
>NW_008412216.1:0-274 GCF_000622305.1 Nannospalax galili | reverse complement strand
CAGTAACAGGGATGACAGAGTATATGGGCTCCAGTGGGGGGGTGGCTATGGGAGGATGCCATTTGACATAACTGGCTAAAGATGAACAAAATTGTTTGGGATGTTCTGTAGGAAATACACAAAAAAATCAATAAATTAAAAAATCAGCTATTTAAAAAAAGGACACTCATTGCAGGCTTTGGTAGCACATATACTAAAATTGGAAAGATATAATATTAGCATGGTGTCTGTGTGAGGATTACTTGCAAATTTGTGAAGCAGTCCATATTTTTTT
>NW_008412215.1:0-274 GCF_000622305.1 Nannospalax galili | reverse complement strand
TAGGATGAGGGTACCATAGGGGATCATGAATTTAGGTGCCCCTGATACCAGTATCTGCCTCATCCTTCTTCCTGGACCTTAAAGAACAGAATCACAGTCACAGTTTCAGCTAGGACAGTGGAAATAGCCACAGTGAACACAACTCCAAACTTGATCTGATGAAGGGTGTGTGTGGCTGAGTTCATAAGTCAGAAAGGTCAGCTTTCTAAGTTGAAACTCTATAAGGAATTACCTGGGCGTTCTTTCTATGAACAAGTACTTATTGTGAAACAAA
>NW_008412214.1:0-274 GCF_000622305.1 Nannospalax galili | reverse complement strand
TCTGCCTCCCAAGTGCTGGGACTACAGGCATGTGCCACCACGCCCGGCTTCAGTCTGGCTTTTTAAAAAAAAAATTTATTTTTGTTTATGTGTATGAGTGCCTGTATGTATGTGCACTATATGGATGCCTGCAGACACCAGAAGAGGAGGTCAGTTCCCCTGGAACTGGAGTTTACACGCAGCAGCAAGCCACCATGTAAGTGCTGAGAGCCAAATGTGAGTCTTCTTGTAAGATAAGCAAGTGCTCTTAACAACTGAGCCTCTTTTTTTTTTT
>NW_008412213.1:0-274 GCF_000622305.1 Nannospalax galili | reverse complement strand
GAAATAAAGCCCTACAAGCTCCTGGGACCCTGCTCATATGAATCTACAGCAGTGGTGTCAGCGTACTCAAGTCCCATGCAAACTCAAGACACAGCATGGACCTGGGGAAACAGAAGACCCCAATAAGCAGAAGAAATATTGGCAACTGCAGCACCCACATGATGATTAACAATTGCCCATAACTCCAATTCCGGGGGATCTGATACATTCTTCTGATCTCCGTAGGCCTTGCGTGACACGGGTGCACTTACATACATGTAGGCAATACATTCAT
>NW_008412212.1:0-273 GCF_000622305.1 Nannospalax galili | reverse complement strand
CCTCTGCAAGAGCAGTTGGTGCTCTTAACTGCTGAGCCATCTCTCCAGCCCTCTGTCTTTTTTTAAAAGACTGGCCTTAGGATTGGGAATGAATGCTGTCTTGTGGTTTTGATATGCATTTTCCTGATTAGTGAGGTGGAGCATCTTTGCGTACACCTTTATGACTATTAAAAAAAGACATTTTTGGAACTGGAGAGATGGCTCAGCAGTTAAGAACACTGATTATTCTTGCAGAAAACCCAGGTTCAAATCCCAGCACCCACATGGCAGCTA
>NW_008412211.1:0-274 GCF_000622305.1 Nannospalax galili | reverse complement strand
TGACAAAGATCTACCCGTGTGATCCTGACTATGTAAATGACTCAAAACATTTCTTGGCTTACTACTGAAGTACTGAGATGAATAAGTATATACTTTATAAAGGATTTATTTTACTTTGAATTATGTGTATGCGTATATCTGTATGTGGATGTGTGCATATGAGTGCAGTGCACATGAAGGCAAGGAGAGGCACCAGATGGCTTGGAGCTGGAACTACATATGGTTGTGAGCCACCCATGTGGGTGCTGGGAACCAAACTTGTGTCCTTTGTAAG
>NW_008412210.1:0-274 GCF_000622305.1 Nannospalax galili | reverse complement strand
GAATGAAGGTGATTACAGATATCTAGGGACATGAATGCAGTGAGGTTTGATAGAAGGTCTGTGATGTGGAACTGCATACAGTTTCTAAGATTATTTTCTCTTGCTTCCACAGCAATAATATTTTAAGTATTTATTATATGCCAGACATGCAGTGTGAATTACACATAATTAATCATATGTAATATTCACAATAACACTATAAAATTTATAACAGTATGAAAGTTTTACACGTCACAAATTTGACATACGACTTCTCATAGAGCATCAGATATAC
>NW_008412209.1:0-274 GCF_000622305.1 Nannospalax galili | reverse complement strand
TACAGACTCCTGTCAGACAAAAGTAAAATGGAGAGAAATGTCAAAGTCCCCAAATTAGACTTGGTTCACTTTGGTGTGTGTTTCAATATATTTCTGGTAATAGGGGCCGTTTGTAATGCTGAGCTGAAAAGCAGCTGACGGAGGCAGGCAGCTGAAGGTTGCCAGGCAGTTCATCCAGAGGAATGAGTAAGCTAAGCTATTAACACCCATTTGGATCACTTGGAGCTTTATAAGGTTTTGAGATTCTGCATCAAAACCAGGTCATGAAGTTCAC
>NW_008412208.1:0-274 GCF_000622305.1 Nannospalax galili | reverse complement strand
ATATGCATCTCTGTGCAGGCAAAGTGTGTGTCATCATGCATGTAGAACTTAGAGAACAGCCTCTGGGAATCAGTTCTCCTCTTCCGCTGTGGGTAACAGGGTGGTGAAGCTTGCATGGCAAGCTCTTTTACTGTGAGCCATCTTGCTGACCCTTACTTCATTTAATTAGCTTACAAAGTACACTTTAAAAGGAAAAAAGGTGGACGGGCATAGTGGTGTACTCCTTTAATCTCAGCACTCGGAAGGCAGAGGCAGGCAGATCTCTGTGAGTTCA
>NW_008412207.1:0-274 GCF_000622305.1 Nannospalax galili | reverse complement strand
CCTAGTGACTGAATGGATTGGAAGCCATTCAATCTTACTAGAGTAGTAAACCAAACTATTTGTAATTAAATGGATGCAACTTTTCACAACAATTATGCCATGTAATTTTTGTTGTTTTTCTATTTCATGGCTTAGAAAACTGAGCACCATAGTTAGGTGGTTTTCCCAGGCCCATATAACTTGTGACTGTTGGAATGCGTACTGGACCATCTGGGTTTTTTCCTTTGTTTTGGGTTTTTGAGAAAGGATCTTCATGTAGCCCTGGCTGGCCTGA
>NW_008412206.1:0-274 GCF_000622305.1 Nannospalax galili | reverse complement strand
GGTTCACAAGCAGATACTAAAACCTAACTAGTAAATCACAGTCAGAAAAAAAGATAATCAATTTCATTTGAAACTTATGCAGTCAAATCAGAGTTCCAACTGAAATGCTTAAAAGTTCACCAGATATCACTTCTTTGTCCATTGTTTATTTCCAAGTATTTCATTGAATGTCTTGACAAACGTGTGAGGTGCACTGTTGGCCATTCGAATTTCATGCAACTTTGTGACAACATACGGTATGGACTTTGAAGATTAAATCATTGCAAAGATCTAA
>NW_008412205.1:0-274 GCF_000622305.1 Nannospalax galili | reverse complement strand
CACCAAGTGTAGGGCATGAGACTTCAGCAGACAGCCTGAGAGCTCCTGAATCCAGCCTCCACATGGCAGTGAGCTTCCCCAAAGCTGCCCCAAATCCTGCCATAGCCAATCCCAGTTGGGATTAGGTGAGGCCCCTCCAAAGGCCCCAGGGGTAGACCTACCCTATTGTAGCACAGAGACCTTGGCAGACAGCCTGAGAGTGCCTGATCTGGCCTCTGCCTGATATAGGGGCTGAGAATTCAGCAGACTGCCTGAGAGTGCCAAAATCAGGCCT
>NW_008412204.1:0-274 GCF_000622305.1 Nannospalax galili | reverse complement strand
GTGATCGCTTTATCCATGGCCAATACGAGACTCTTAAAGGCTCTGTAATTTTTTAAAAAAACAGTGTTTGTGTTTGTATGTGTATGTATGTATGTAAGCATCTGTGCCATGGTGCGTGTGTGGAGGTCCGGGAACAACTTGTGAGAGTCAGTTCTCTCCTGCTCTGAGGGTCCCAAAGGTCAAACTCACGGCATCACTTGGCAGCAGGTACCATTACCCACTGTGCCATCTCACTGGTCCAAGTCCTGTAGTTTCCTGTGCGGCGGGCGGGGGG
>NW_008412203.1:0-274 GCF_000622305.1 Nannospalax galili | reverse complement strand
AAGTATACAAAGTTCCTGTGTCCACTGCCTAGATATTGTTAATGTGAACACTTTATACCAATGTACATTGGTCAAAGTCAACATTAACATTTGGACATTATTGTTCAGAGACAGAGAAATATTCAAATTCTGTCTGTAGCTTGAAAAATACTCATTCCTCCAAAAAGAGTGAGCCTATGGAGAGTAAGCCAGCCAGGAGCAAGACAAGAAGCACCCTGGGAAGAGGGGTGGAGCTGCCCACCATATGGAGAGTGAGCAGATGGAGAGTTAGTAG
>NW_008412202.1:0-274 GCF_000622305.1 Nannospalax galili | reverse complement strand
GGAAGGAGTAGAAACATTAAGAAGAGGGGCTTATTCATTGGGCAGTGTGCCCTCAAAGGGGATTATGGGACCTTAGCCCCTTCTTCCTGTTTTGCATCCCAGCCCAAGTGAGCAGGCTTGTTCCCCCACGTGCTTCCCTTGTGGTATTCCTGCACAGGCTCCAAAGAATCAGGGTCAATTGCTCACGGAGTGAAACTTCTAAAACTGTGTGAACAAAAATAATATTTTTCTCTTTATAAATTGATTATCTCAGGTATTTGTTACTGTGACAGAG
>NW_008412201.1:0-274 GCF_000622305.1 Nannospalax galili | reverse complement strand
TGTGTGGAGGTCTAGGACTCTGCAAGAATAAAACATACATTCCTCATACTGGATCAACTCCACCCTGGGCTGTACACCCCACAAACAGGGCCAGGACTATCTCAGCCACCATTGTGTCTGTGTGCCCAGTGCAGGGTCACCACATGACAAATACAGGAAACAAGTGGATGGATGGATGGATGGATATATGAGCAGTTTCAGACTAAGGGAAAGGCTTCATCCAGCAGGCTGTGAGTAGCACTGGAGTGCAGGGCACCCTCAGTGTATGACCTGG
>NW_008412200.1:0-274 GCF_000622305.1 Nannospalax galili | reverse complement strand
CCATGTACTTCTGTGTGTACATATGCACATATGTGAATGTACATATATGCACATACACATATGGGCCTGTATATGCTTCCTTAAATATGTGTATATGAGTTAGTGGTCTCTGTGTACACAGGCATATTTAGATGTGTGTGTACATTGCCCCATCAGCAGCAGGATGATAGCCAACTTTCTTTGGATGACTGTTTCCACACTGGCTTCAACTCTCTCCCCAGACATACTCCATATCTTCCCTTCCCACAGGCTTTTACAATGTTTCTCTCAAACA
>NW_008412199.1:0-274 GCF_000622305.1 Nannospalax galili | reverse complement strand
ACGTGGTCGATACAGTTGTTGGGCATCATGTGGGTGCTGGGAACCAAACTTAGTTCATCTGCAAGAGCAACTTAACTGCAAGAGCTCTTAACTGCCGAGCCATCTCTCCAGCTCCTCTAGAATCTTCTCAAGTCTATACGTGTATATTATAAAGAGATTAAAAGTACTTACTTTATAACAGGGGGACATTACGCCTCAAGCTATAGTGTCAGGTAGACACCACAGGCTAGCAAAGTAAAAGCCCAATGCCAGGAAGATGTTTCTTCTCTAGAAG
>NW_008412198.1:0-273 GCF_000622305.1 Nannospalax galili | reverse complement strand
CCACCCTGGTCTACAAAGTGAGTTCCGGGCCAGCTAAGGCTACAGGGAGACCCTGTCTCAAAAAGGCCCCCCAAATTTTTATTTTTTGTTTAGATAAGGGCTCATGTAGCCCAGGCTAGCCTTGAACTCCCTAGGTAGCTGAGTATGGCCTTGAACTTCTGATCCTCCTGCTTCCACCTTCTGGTTTATGAGGTGTAGGACTTGAACCCTGGGCTTCATGCATACTTGGCAAGAACTCTATCAACTGAGCTACAACCCAGCCTGGATAGGATT
>NW_008412197.1:0-274 GCF_000622305.1 Nannospalax galili | reverse complement strand
CAGTTACTCATCTGAGCTCGTAGCAGTAGTGCACAAGTCCCACGTAAACTCAAGTCACATAATCCCAGCATAGAAAGGGAGAAGCAGATAGGAAACCCCAACCCTAGCTGAGGAACTATTGGCATAGCTGTTAGGGGTCGAGTCAGTCTTCTTTAAGGGTGTGACCCTGGGTAGATAACCAGGCTCCAGTAGTTGGACCCACACTGAAGGATTCTTGGGGATGCGTCATAGGCTTGATAGGCCTTAATATAAGTATAAATACATAATGAAGTAC
>NW_008412196.1:0-274 GCF_000622305.1 Nannospalax galili | reverse complement strand
GCACATTGGAGCATTCTGATGTGATATGAAACATTGTACCAACAAATTGGAACATTGTGATGACCCATTGGGGCATTGTGGTGGCCCATTGGGCATTGTGATGGCACACTGCTGTATTGTGATGGCACACTAAGCATTGTGATGGCAAAATGGATCATTGTGAAGACATATTGGAGAATTGTAAGGACACATTGAGCATTGTGATGGCACATTGAGCACTGCAATGGCACACTGAGCACTGTGATGATACATTGGATGATTCTGATGGCACACC
>NW_008412195.1:0-274 GCF_000622305.1 Nannospalax galili | reverse complement strand
ACAAGTGCAGGTCACTCAGACAGACAGAATCTAATTCATTTCAGTTAGAAACAAAAGACAGCCTTCTAGGAGTCTGCAGTGTGGAATCAGAACAATTGTACTGCTTCGGCCTGCTGTGACTCAGAAGGGATTGTGCTTGGCCTGCTTACAAAAGGATGAAGCATTTGTACGTTTGTGATGGGATTTCACAACTGAATGTCTGAAACCCTACAAGCACCACTTTATCTACAGGCACGTCTCTCAAAATCAATGATTACCATGGTAGAGCAGACTC
>NW_008412194.1:0-274 GCF_000622305.1 Nannospalax galili | reverse complement strand
GGGCCAGCACTAGATTGAGAACTATTTGAGATTGATTGCTGCTGGGTGAGGAGAGTATGATTTACCTACGACCACTGGATGGGCTGGCTAGACTCCAGTGGACACATTTACACTGAAAGACATTTGGATACAAACACTTGAATGAATAGGACTCAGCATGTATGGCAGAATGCATAGGGTTCAGTTAGGGGGATTAGGAGAAGCACTGATAGGAGAGAGGGTCTGCATCTGAGTGGGAAATGTTGTATGAAATTTAACAAACTCAACTAAAAAA
>NW_008412193.1:0-274 GCF_000622305.1 Nannospalax galili | reverse complement strand
TGTCCTCTGCAAAAACAATAAGTGCTCTTAACCCCTGAGCCATCTCTCCAAGCCCCTGAAGACTTCAACGTTAAGATTTGTAAAATGTGAGGGCTTTTTTAAAGTTTCTTTTTTGTAATAACTTGCAGATGGGAGCTTTCATGGAAATTTAATGGTGAAGCAGAGCCTGTCCCTTCTAAAAAAATTATGTGATTTTCATACAATCTAATTTGATGGTATTTGGACCCCTCTTCTCTCTGCACCTCCCCTTTTTGCCCACACCCAGTTTAATGTA
>NW_008412192.1:0-274 GCF_000622305.1 Nannospalax galili | reverse complement strand
CCTATTGCCTTCGGGATGCTGTCAGGCACCACAGACCAGTACTCCACAGGGTCACAGCAGGCAGCCATCCTTGCCCCTTACACAAGCCAAACCAGGGTCCCAAGACTAGCTGCCTGGAGAAAACTGGACAAGGAGCCCACAGAAGCCCGGATCTCAGGAATCACTCAACATCCTAACGAGCCCCTCCATGAGTTTGTGGACAGAGTGAAGAGGAGCCTATGGCGTAAAACACCCCCTGGCCCACTGAGGGAGCAGTTCACCAAGCTCTTAACAT
>NW_008412191.1:0-274 GCF_000622305.1 Nannospalax galili | reverse complement strand
TTTTTTTCCTTTGAGCCTTTCAGGAGCTTAGTTAGTAAATATTTGCTGCTTGAATTATATGAAAGGAAAAGTCTCCTGATTTCTGCTCATCTGTTGGTCTTGAGTGATGTTTGCATATGTTGGTCTTAAGTGACAGAATGAGGCATGTGGTAGTCTCAACCTAAGTTTGGGTGAAGAAAATAGTCATATTTAGTATGGGTTGGTCCAGCTTTTTGACATAATAGCTAAGGCTAGGCATAAGCTCATATCCTATTTCATAACATGTATTAAAAAA
>NW_008412190.1:0-274 GCF_000622305.1 Nannospalax galili | reverse complement strand
CACTTTGGGGCATTGTGATGGCACACTGAGCCTTGTGATGTCATATTGGGTAATTGTGAGAGGAAATGGCGCAATGTGATGACACAGTGAGCATGGTCATGACAATTGCATTGCCAGTGCACATTGAGCATTGCGGTGGCAAATTGAGAACTGTCATGACAAACTGGGGCATTGTGATGGCACACTGAGAAATGTAATGTCACATTGGAGCATTGTGATGACACATTGCAGCATTGTGAGCACACACAAGGGTATTGTGATGGCACTTTGAAAA
>NW_008412189.1:0-274 GCF_000622305.1 Nannospalax galili | reverse complement strand
GGGGATGCTATTTATTTATTTATTTTTTATTTATTTATTTATTTATTTTTTATTTTTGAAGACAAGGTCTCACTAAATAGCCCTGGCTGGCCTGAAACTTGCTATGTATACCAGGTTGTCTTCAAATTAATAGAGATCCATTTTTCCTCTGCCTCCCTAGTGTGGGGATTAGAGGCTTGTGACACCATATCCACCCTTATGTGTTTTTTTGTTTGTTTCTTTGTTTGTTTTTTGCTGTTGTTTTGAGATAGGGCCATAACCTGGCCTGGAGTTC
>NW_008412188.1:0-274 GCF_000622305.1 Nannospalax galili | reverse complement strand
ACTGCTGTTTCACTGCACCTGGGACCAGCTTCCCTGGAAGGGCTGTCTTCCATCAGTGCTCACTGGCCGTCCTGACCCTGCTCACCACTTCTTCTCTCCCTGCCCTCATGGGCTGGTGGCTAACGACCCATGAAGAGAGGGAGAGACCCCCGCAGCTGGAGCCCAAACGTGCGGCTCCTGTAATGCATGCAGAGTTCGTGAGTATCCCTCCCATCAGGAGGGCAACGGCAGCTTTGCCTTTAAGCCATCCCACCCTTGAGGATCAGCAATCTCT
>NW_008412187.1:0-273 GCF_000622305.1 Nannospalax galili | reverse complement strand
TATCCTCAGCTTCCCTGGAACTTGCTGTGTGGACTATCACAGGCTGACCTTAATCTCACAGTGATCTGCGTGCCTCTGCCTCCCAAGTGCTGGGATTAAAGGTGTGTGCCACCACGTCTGGAAGAAATTGTTTTTTATGTGAGAATGATTGAACCATGTACAAGAGTGTTAAAAATCCATAGAAGAATGTTAATGAGGAAATAGCAAATGGATTATTACATGGAAATATGACTCACTGTTGATAATGAAGATGAACAGAAAAAATGAAGAATG
>NW_008412186.1:0-274 GCF_000622305.1 Nannospalax galili | reverse complement strand
TGATCTGTGTCTGATGTCTTATGTCCCATGCCTTCTACAGGTTTTTATCACCTCCTTGTGCTGTTGATGTAGCTACAACTCATCCTCTGCTTCCAAACTCTATTCTCTGGATTCTTCCTATATATTAACCAATGGATAACAGTTTAAAATTTTTATTTATTTTTATTTTATGTGCATGAGAGTTTTACCAGCATGTATGTAAGTGTACCCATGTCATGAAAAGCCCACAGAGGTCAGAAAAGGGTGTTGGATTCCTTGGAACTGGAGTTATGAA
>NW_008412185.1:0-273 GCF_000622305.1 Nannospalax galili | reverse complement strand
CAGAGAGGGCAGGTGACACCACCATGTGCTCATCAGAGAGGGTAGGTGACACGACCATCTTCAAGTCATAGGTGAAAATGACACGACCATATGCAGGTCAGAGAGGGCAGGTGACACGACCATGTGCATGACAATGATGGGAGGTGACATGACCATCTGCATGTCAGAAGGAGCAGGTGACATGACCGTCTACATGTCAGAGGGGGCAGGTTACATGACCAACTTTATGGCAGAGGGGGCAGGTGACACGACCATTTGCACATCAGAGGGGTC
>NW_008412184.1:0-274 GCF_000622305.1 Nannospalax galili | reverse complement strand
CCTCAGGCTGGCTCTCTTGAGGACGTGGGAGCACCCAGGTTCCTGGGGGGAGCCCATGAGTGGCAGGGTGCACCCCCTCCCCTTGTCTTTGCATTCAGGTCAGGTGTCCGCTAGGTACAGCTGGTCCCCTACGTCCCAAAATCCAGCCGCGAGGTCGCAGATGTTGACTTCCAGGTCTGGCCACCATGCTCCTGGCAGGGTGACCTTGGTGGTACTGTTGGCGATCACTCCTGTGGCTGCATTGATCACCATCCATGTGACTCTCAGAGGTTGG
>NW_008412183.1:0-274 GCF_000622305.1 Nannospalax galili | reverse complement strand
GCTGAAAGGTGCTGTGCATGCATCCAGAAGACAGAATAATCATCAAGCTTACATGGCTATGAATCCTGAGAGCTGTAACAATGATTGGCCTGGCAAGATATGCTCCTGGATGCAACAATGGCTTGAATGTTTTGGAAATAACCAATCACCTTCTGGTTGGGTTTAAGGCCTGACTCACAAGATGGTGTCCATACCTGACACTGTTAGTAGGGCCAAGAGCATGTGGCTAGATAGGTCACAGGTCATAGAGGAGAATTATTATTATTATTTATTA
>NW_008412182.1:0-274 GCF_000622305.1 Nannospalax galili | reverse complement strand
ATTTTTATTTTATGTGTATGCATGTATTGCCTGCATATATGTAAGTGCACCTGTGTTGTGCCCTGTCCATGGAGGTCAGAAGACATTTTCAGAGCCCTTGGAACTGGAATTATGGACAGTTGCTGGATGCCATGCGCATCCTGGGATTTGAAGTCAGGCCATCTGTAAGAACAGCCCTTCTTCTTAACAATTGAGGCATCTTTCCAGCCCCCACAGTGTGTTTTTATGTATCATGCTACAGCATCATACATTTTTCCATTTCTCTTTCTCAACT
>NW_008412181.1:0-273 GCF_000622305.1 Nannospalax galili | reverse complement strand
TGGTATTAGATACATTGTTCTTGTGGGTGATATTTATAGATGTTTTCTAAACCACTTCTGGATCAAAGTCAAGGTACATTAACATATAATGTGAGGACACACCACCTATTTTAGGTGTCATGGTATATTTCACCGATATGAATATACCATAAATGTAAGCACCTTTCTGAGTATAGTGGTCCTGATCTTTGGAAATGCATGTGGCCTTCACCATCCTCAGCTAGCATGAAAATGTAGGCAGAGGCAGGCAGATCTCTGTGAGTTCAAGGCTAG
>NW_008412180.1:0-274 GCF_000622305.1 Nannospalax galili | reverse complement strand
GTAAATGTTGATTAGTGTGAGTAGAGATCAGTTTGGGGAGTGAATGCTATATTTGGAGTAACACAAATTCAGTGACTCCAACTAAGAGACATGGAGAATGTCCAGAGAGGTCAGAGATGTCAGGGGAACAACAGTCAGGAAAGGAAGGAACTACACAGAAATGCATTGGCCGGCTGGGTAGGGAGCACCCTGCAATATGCTAAGACCCTGCACCTTCAGCCAAGATCTTTCTTCACCAACCACCAAAAGGCCTTGGCATGATGACCTTCACTTC
>NW_008412179.1:0-274 GCF_000622305.1 Nannospalax galili | reverse complement strand
TTGCTGACAGCACACTGCACCATCCACAGTGTATGACACACTGTCAGATTCCAGAAATGTATGAACATACAGATATAAATACCTCTCTAAAGCTCACTGATTTAGCAAATGCCCTACCAGTGTTTCTAAATGAGGCAAAGGTCAGAGAGGTGCTGACAAACTTGGGAATAATGAGGTACAAGGGTTTCTCAGTCTTCAGTTCTGTAGGGTGCTCATTCTCTACGTTAGAAGACTGTTATGTGCACCTGGAGTACCACTACAGAGTTTTGAAAAC
>NW_008412178.1:0-274 GCF_000622305.1 Nannospalax galili | reverse complement strand
TCATCTAGTCACATCCAGATAGCTGACTTCCCAGTATATCCAACACATTTTTGTATGGGCTCCATCTAAGTCTATGTAAAAAATAAGTAAATTATACAAAAGTCTTTCATCAAAAGATTACAAGATACAGGCTTCTGAGAAATAAGCAAGACTCAGAGTGAATTTGAATGCTGTTGTGATGGCCAAGGTGATAGAGGGCAAAGTTTTAAGTTATCACCATACCGAGGACAACAAAACAGCATTGCGAAGGCTGAAAGGCTCATGCAGTAGGATT
>NW_008412177.1:0-273 GCF_000622305.1 Nannospalax galili | reverse complement strand
TGTCAGAAGGGGCATGTAATACCACCATCTGCATGTCAAAGAGGACAGGTCACACAACCATCTGTACGTCACAGGGGGCATATGACACAACCATCTGCACGTCAGAAGCGTCAGGTGACAAGATCATCTGCACGTCACAGGGGCAGGTGACACGACCGTCTGCACGTGAGAGGGGGCAGGTGACTTGACCGTCTGCACATCAGAGGGTCAGTTGACACGACTAACTGCCCGTCAGATGGAGCAGGTGACACGACCATCTTTATGGCAGAGAGG
>NW_008412176.1:0-274 GCF_000622305.1 Nannospalax galili | reverse complement strand
TCCTACAAGCTCCTGGGACCCTTATCATTTGAATCTACAGCAATGGTGCCAGGATATACAAATCTCATGCAAACTCAAGCATAGAACTGGGCAAATGAACAGGAGACCTCAATCTTAAGAATAATAGAGAACTCATTATTGCTAGGTGAGAAAGAGATAATCTTCCTAAAAAAGGGATTCCAGATAAGCCGATTAGACCTCAGTAGATGAACTTGCACTGAGTAACATCTGGGGACATTAACTTGACACAATAGGCCTTAACACAAATGACAGA
>NW_008412175.1:0-274 GCF_000622305.1 Nannospalax galili | reverse complement strand
TTTTTTTTTTATTCTTTGTGACCATCATGCCTTGCTATGCTTCTTAGGATTGGGGAGAGGGAGTACCTGTTCTTACTGTTTACAAAGATGCATTGTTGTGTCTTCCAATGAGAGCTTCTTCAGAGAGCCTCCTTATACTTGAAGTAGCAAAAGCAAGAAATAAATGCTTTTTGAAAAACTACAAACAGATCTAATTGCTTCTTCTTTTGACAAAGAATGACCAACTTGTGCCTAAAATTTGGGCATTGAATTTTACTCTTACTTGCTTTTCACA
>NW_008412174.1:0-274 GCF_000622305.1 Nannospalax galili | reverse complement strand
TGAAGGGTGAAGGACATTGTTGAAGCCTCTCAAATTGCAGCCATGTCTTATAGATCACTCTGAACAGAAAAGAAATGAAATATGTGCATATTTGAGTGACATGCCTGAGTTATGACTTACTAGTTATTTCCTTCTTGACAAAGGACAAATAAAGGATTTTCTATAGAAAAATGGCTTGAGTCTGTATAAAACTCATTTGAAAAGTCAAGGGAAGTTTATGTCACATAATTACTTTTTCTTTTTTTCTCTTTTGCAAATGACCTTGTTCTAAGAG
>NW_008412173.1:0-274 GCF_000622305.1 Nannospalax galili | reverse complement strand
CAGAGGGATCCAATCCCTATCAGGTGGGTTGGGGATGTCTCCTGAGTCCCACGGCCTGGGGCCTTCCAGTGCATCCACCTAGACCTCCAACAGGAAATTACAAAACTGGGCCCAAAAATCAGCAGCGCACAAAGACCGGAGACACAAAGACAAAGACGCTTACTGATAGGATGAGGCAGCCTCCACGCTCTGGGGTCCTGTGTGGGTCTTTGGGATCCTGGACGAGCCCCCAAATGTTGTGTCCAGTGAAAGTTTCCCCAAGTACCACCACAGA
>NW_008412172.1:0-274 GCF_000622305.1 Nannospalax galili | reverse complement strand
AAGCTTCCTGGGTTGTTCAGGGATTGCCCTGGGACTGAAGCCCAAGGGGTTGTTAGCAAGTTGGGATTCTTGGAATGCTAAGCTGTTTCCTGGTTCATCACCACACTGGGGACAGAGCAGGGAGAGCCAAGGATTGGTTGTTCACAGAGAGTCACCAGCCGTCTGTCTCTTGGATGTTCAGTGAATTCTATGATTTCTATGTCTAGGAGTGTCCTCCTGTGGAAAATAGAGCCTCCAGCAGGTCTGTCACCCCAGGGGTTTACCCATGGTGCAC
>NW_008412171.1:0-274 GCF_000622305.1 Nannospalax galili | reverse complement strand
CAGAGGGAGGCCAGCTGGAGGCCAGAACTGTGCACTCTCTGGTGGTCTGCTGGTAATGTTTTAATTTTTCTTAAACTTCATAAACAACTGCATTTATTAGGACTGAGGAATGATGGAAAGTTATTTTAAATGAATGCATATTCCTCTATGGAAAGATGGAAAATTTCTAGAGATGAATTATAATAATGGTCATTTTTTTTCAGTTTGAGTGTAATTAACGTTCTTGAACTGTGATATTAATTTTGAGTAGCTAGAATGTCAATATTTTTCTTCT
>NW_008412170.1:0-274 GCF_000622305.1 Nannospalax galili | reverse complement strand
ATGTTTCTGTCTCTAAAGCTAGTCTCATCTTTTCATCAACCCATCCTTCACGCAGTCCCTCAAATATTCTTTCACTGTTAATGTGTGGTGCTGGGAATCAAACCTGGGACTTTGCACATATCAGGCAAGTTCTCTACCACAGAGTTGTACCCTCAATGCCCTGGAGTAGTCTCTGTAAAGCATAACTATCCTTCCCTGACTAAAATTTTCCAGAGGTAAAGAGTAAGCTTTGCAATGCACTGAGGAACTTTCATGATCTGGCATTTGGCCTCTT
>NW_008412169.1:0-274 GCF_000622305.1 Nannospalax galili | reverse complement strand
GAGAGTAGCCCTTTGTGCACTCATGCCTCTGTGGCTGTGAGGAAGGGGAGGGTCTTGTGCTTCACTGAAGACATGAAGTTGGAGTCAGGACTACCAAAGTTCACACTTGAGGGGAACCCAGTCCTGAAGTGGGGTGGTGAGGCTTGTCATTCCTGGTCTGGGCATTTCACTCAGACCTCTGTGGTATACTTGCAAACCCTGTAATGGCACTGCTAAATTAATGCTCAGGTATGCTGGTAATGTAGAAGGCTGGGACAATTTTGAATGTGGAATA
>NW_008412168.1:0-274 GCF_000622305.1 Nannospalax galili | reverse complement strand
TAACTCCAGTTCCAGGGGATCTGATGCCCTCTTCTGACCTCCTTAGCATTGTATGACATGGATGTATGTACACACACATGCAGGCAATACACTCAAATACATAAAATAAAAGTGAAAAGTCAGGCTGGTGGCACAGGCCTTTAATCCTAGCACTTAGGAGGCAGAGGCAGGAGAATCTCTGTGAGTTGAAGACCAGCCTGGTCTACGTAGTGAGTTCCAGGCCAGCGGGGACTACAGGGTGACCATTTTGAAAAGGACCAATAAATAAATAAAT
>NW_008412167.1:0-274 GCF_000622305.1 Nannospalax galili | reverse complement strand
TGGCACAGTGGGTGATTGCAACCACCTCCTGGACGTTCCTGCCAAATGTCTACCCACTCCTAAGATAGTCAGGACCTGTCCCCCAACTTCAGATTCCACTGTTTTGGGACAGGCTGATGGGTCCTCCCCGATTGGATGATTTAAATTACTGTGTCTATTTCATTGGTTGTCTATTGTTTATACTTAATTTGGGTAGGTTGTACATACATAGAATTTTATCCATTTCCTTTAGATTTTCTAGATTAGTGACATATACCCTTTTGAAGTAGGTCTT
>NW_008412166.1:0-274 GCF_000622305.1 Nannospalax galili | reverse complement strand
CTGCAAGAGCAGTCAGTGCTCTTAACCACTGAACCATTTTTAGCCCCAGCTAGGAGCCATTCTTTCCTGAGGATGAAGGCCCAGAGCCTCCTGAGCTCCCCCACAGGCTGCGTATGTGTCAACACAGAGCAGGCAGACAGCATGCAGCCCTGAGTCCAGGCTGACAGATCCCACCAGGGTGAGGCTGGGCTCAGAATTTGCCTCCTGCCCAGGGGAAGCTCAGGAGTACTGAAGAGAGAGAGAGAGAGGCCCTGTGTCTGCTAGGTCAGCTGCT
>NW_008412165.1:0-274 GCF_000622305.1 Nannospalax galili | reverse complement strand
CAACCAGATGTTTATTCTGTTAGTAACCATTTATCTGCCTTATTAATCAACATTACTTGTGGATCAAGTAATAATGGCATTTGTTATCATAAATTATAGACAAGCTACTTACGCCATCTTCTAAAATTCACTCTTCTCATGCTTGTGACATGGGAATGTGGTCTTCCAAGTTCTGCACATCAGGGCCGCCTCTCCTTCCTTATGTACAGATGATTATTTTTCCGGAAACTGCCCCTCTTCTGTTGGGCCTTGAGAGGTATGGTGATCCTCTATC
>NW_008412164.1:0-274 GCF_000622305.1 Nannospalax galili | reverse complement strand
AAGCCAGACTGCAAGGAATGGACAGATGCCTTCTTCTCTGGCTTCTCACCCACTTGCTTCAACCACTTCAAACTAATAGGACTATAAGACCCTGTGTAGGAGGGGAGGGGCAGAGGGAGTCAGCCACCCCTCCCACCCAATCAGTCAGCCTTAGCTGCATGAGAGGAGGAACTAAGGATAGGGACAGGAGAAGCTGGACACAGGGGGTAGCCTCTGCCTTCTTGGGCCACTGCTGAGGGTGAGGGGACAGCAGCTGGAATGTAAGAAGGAAGCC
>NW_008412163.1:0-274 GCF_000622305.1 Nannospalax galili | reverse complement strand
CTGCCTGGTGAGTACCCCCTCCCAGGCATGCCAGCAACATCTAGCCAGCACCGCCCCAGGCCTGGGGTGACTCTAAGTCTACCAAGCACGGGTGCTAAAATATTTGACGCATTCTCATTCTCCTTCATCTGTGGCATCCATTTTTTGAAATAACCAGAGGAGGGGCTGGAGGAATGGCTCCGTGGTCCAGAATGCTTGCTGCTCTTGCAGAGGACCGGGGTTTGGTTCCCAGCACCCACATCAGGCAGCTCATAACTACCTATAACTCTAACTT
>NW_008412162.1:0-274 GCF_000622305.1 Nannospalax galili | reverse complement strand
GTTGTTGATAACTGTCTGTAGCTCCAGTTCCAAGGGATCTGACATCCTCTTCTTGCCTCTATAGCAATGTCATGCACATGGAACACTTAAATACATGTAGGTAAAGCACTCATACACATAAAATAAAAAACAATAATAAAATTCAGCATTTTCATAGCATGGAAAAGAAAAATTGGAAAGACAATTTTCTTTCTTATTTTCAAATAATTTCTGTACCAGCTGTTGCATAAATTTCTGTACTAGTTGCTGTTGTTTTGGTTTTAGGGTTTTTTTT
>NW_008412161.1:0-274 GCF_000622305.1 Nannospalax galili | reverse complement strand
AAAAGAGTAGGAGACAATGTACAAAATTATCAAAAGCAGGGAAAGACTGTTCCTGTCGTCTATTTCCCTCTCTGATCTGCTCTTTGCCAGTGTCTCCAAATAGAAGAGGAACCCCTTCCCTTTGTGGCCCAGCCACCTCCACCTCTGCTCCCTCCCCCAACCAGTCCTCCCTCCACAAGAGCCCAACAGCAGGAACATTCTCAGGCTGCTACTCAGCTGCAGTCACCTCCTCTGGGTGCTGTGAAGCTGCCTGCACTCCCTCCTGCTGTGGCAC
>NW_008412160.1:0-274 GCF_000622305.1 Nannospalax galili | reverse complement strand
CACACACACACACACACAAACATGCATGTCCCCCACATGCAAGAAGAATATCTGACCACTGTCACTGTTGATTACTGTTTCCCTGCTGCTGACTGAAGTCCTGACCCTAGCTTTTCCCCTATCCAGATCTTCTTGTGTTTATAGATTTTACATTCTTCCAATCCATAGATCACACAAAATTCCCTTTAATTCCCCTGTTTGGTCACAACAATGTTCACAGTTTTAAATTTCCTATTCTTTATCACTTATATTTTTTATTTATTATTTTTTAATT
>NW_008412159.1:0-274 GCF_000622305.1 Nannospalax galili | reverse complement strand
GATGGCAAAATGGAATATTGGGAATTCATATTGTAACATGTTCATGGCACAATGGAGCAATAAAATGGTACATGGGGCCATAATGTTGGCACATTGGAGCATTCTGTTGTAACATTGGAGCATTGTGCTGACACATGAGAACATTGTGGTGTCATATTGGTTGATTGTGAGGGACACTGAACACTATGCTTGCATATTGAGCATGGTAATGAAACAATGGACCATTGTAATGACACAACGGTGAATTGTGATGGCACAATGAGCATTGTGATGG
>NW_008412158.1:0-274 GCF_000622305.1 Nannospalax galili | reverse complement strand
AAAAAAGGAAGAGACCCTTTGGGAGATTTGTAATGGAACTCTTAAACTTGTATGAATCTTTTTATACATCTAAAAGTTTGTGTGGAGAAATGCTGTACTTAAGAATAAGAACATAACTCCATGATATTTAAAAGCTGAAATTTTAAGTAGGCTAGTAATCAGTGGAAGATTTTTCTACTTAGGATTTAGCCAGAGGATGGTTGCTTGCCAAGAATTTAAAAGAAAAACATTTGTTTTATTTTAAAATGAGTAGGTGATTATATCAATAAATTAT
>NW_008412157.1:0-274 GCF_000622305.1 Nannospalax galili | reverse complement strand
GACTCTCCCTCACCCTGCAGTAATCGGTTGCTGATAGTTCCTTGGCTAAGGTTACTCAGGTCCATGCTGGATTTTTGTCTGATTGAGTCGCATGGGTCTTGTGCATACTGTCACCATGTTACAAGTTCATATGAGCAAGTTCCCAGAGGTTTGTGTTTTCTTATGCTCATGTACCAACCCTAGCTCTTGCAGTCTTTCCACCCCCTCTTCCAAAATGCTCACTGAGCCATGGGTGGGTGAGGTTTAATATAAGGGTCCTTTCCAGGAACAGGAA
>NW_008412156.1:0-274 GCF_000622305.1 Nannospalax galili | reverse complement strand
TAACTCACAAAATTTGAGAAAATATCTCAAAATTCACATGGAAATATGAATGTTCATATTTCCACACAAAATCAGGCTACCCAAAATGATCCTGATTAATGAAAGAAATGCAGAAGGCATCACTCTCTCAAATTTCAAATTAAACTATAGGTCTGTAGTACCGAACACAGTATGGCACTGGCAGAAAAAAAAGGACAGTAATGAATGGATTAGAATTGAGGATCAAGATTAAATTCAACACACTTATAGTCATCTGATTTTTTTAAAAAGATAC
>NW_008412155.1:0-274 GCF_000622305.1 Nannospalax galili | reverse complement strand
AAGCCAGGCCACAACTCAGCCATTCACACCATAGGCTGGAGCCAAGAATATGTGGAAAACTTTCCACATGCAAATATCCCACCTAAAGTCAAGAAGGGGAGCTTCCCCTAAGCCTGGCCTGCAGCAGGGTCACTGTTTCCCCTACACTTGGCTGGTGGCAGAGCTTCTATGTCCTCTGTTTTGCCCTGTATGGAGACAACCTTGAATGAGGATAAAGGGCCAATCTTTGGGCAGGAAGCAGGCCCTGGCCTGGGCCCAACCCTTCACCTTGGCT
>NW_008412154.1:0-274 GCF_000622305.1 Nannospalax galili | reverse complement strand
AGCATCTATCCTGGGCCCTGCTCTCAGGCCAGTCAAACGCCCAAATTCCTGAGGACAACATCATTCCTGGAGGGATCCAGACTTTACCACAAAGCCTGAAAGCAACAGATTCTCATTTGACTTGGGCCTCTGTGGGAACTCCTGAAGACAAAAGGAATCTGTCCACTCCAATATAAAATCAAAAAAGAGAACCAGAAGCGTAGAGGAACCAGCTTTTCATGCACAAAAAGTAAACCACAAAGACACAAAGTTCACAAAAAGAAGCAGACCTAAA
>NW_008412153.1:0-274 GCF_000622305.1 Nannospalax galili | reverse complement strand
ACAGTTGATGAAGACTTCATTTAACTTCAAGTGTCTTTTAAATTTTATGACTGCCCATAAAAAATTTATATATTACAATAAGCCCATATTCCCTTGCTGTGTATGCTTATATTTTAAGTCTAATTACTCTACCCACTGCATATTATTCAATATAATCTGCATAAAATACATTAAACTTTCAGTTATATATTTATACACATTAATTTTTTTGAGACAGGAATAAAATTGAAGTTATATTCTTAATAATTCAAAAGAATGATGTCTTTGAATCACA
>NW_008412152.1:0-274 GCF_000622305.1 Nannospalax galili | reverse complement strand
ATAATATAATGAACTAGATTTACAACTAACGTTTTTGTGAAGACAGACTTGACCTACACATTAGCTTGCATATATAATTACAGTTCAACTGTTCCAAACACACACACAAGAACACAAAGGAGCCATCATTTGCTACGGTACATACCGTACCTACTTGTGTAGTAAACAGTGCTGTGTGTGCTGATATGCTAAGCCTACATTTGAAAAGTTATGGTATCTCAGTGTCCCTTTCTAGAGAGTCCTGTTGTCTCTTGTCATTTTTAAGGGAAGCTTT
>NW_008412151.1:0-274 GCF_000622305.1 Nannospalax galili | reverse complement strand
TCCCTGTGCCGTACCTGTCAGAGAGCGATCCGACAGATTGGTGCCCCGTGTGAGGCGCTGCCTATCACGAGGTTCACTGATGGGCCAGTTGGTCTGCGGGTGAGTGTACTCCCATAAATTATGGGAAGTCCAATTCTAAGCCTGACCCCTCAGGGTCCTGCTCAAAAGCAGGGGCCTTGACCTCTCAAACAGCCAAGCTCTCCAGGCATGGGGATGCTTGCTGAAGATCGCACCCTGGCTTCTGGAGAGCAATCTCTTTGATTGGGATACTTGG
>NW_008412150.1:0-274 GCF_000622305.1 Nannospalax galili | reverse complement strand
TTACGGATCGAGATTCCAGATGGATTAGATTCATGTTGCCCCAAATTCCCTGTTCCAACATGTAACAGTTTCATGAGGTTTATACAGTAACAAAACAAAGACAAGACCTAACTCAAGACACTTTTCAAATACATTGGTGGATACATTAAGTGGTGGTCACTGCAAAGGATAAATCTCAGTTATAGGCTTCAGGTGCTTTCTGATAGCATTTCAACCCTTTGGTTGGTAGAAGCTGCTGGTCTGCTAAATCAATACAGTCCAAAAATTTTTTTTT
>NW_008412149.1:0-274 GCF_000622305.1 Nannospalax galili | reverse complement strand
CAGGACCAAATCCAAAAACTAACTCTTACTAATTTTAATCTGTTGTTACTTCCTTCCCTCTGCATGTACAAAAGTGCCTGTCAACCATCGAGGACCCCGTTGAGATGCATGAAGAGGGAGCCCCCGCTGTCTGACCAACCCCAAATCCAGGCCCCCCATGTTGACCCTGTCCAGCAAGAAGTAGCAAGATGACAACAGCGCCCCCATCCTATAACACACAAACCTCGAATGTTAAGGTTCAGATAGCCCTGCCCCCTCACCAACAGGATCCCAA
>NW_008412148.1:0-274 GCF_000622305.1 Nannospalax galili | reverse complement strand
AGGTCTCTCCCTTTTCTGTCCTTACCTCCTCTCTGCTCCCCTCCATCCTTTACTCACACACAGTTCCTCTTCTGCCTCCTCCTGTCCCTTACTCCTTTCATCAAAACCTTCAAAACAAAGATTTGCTGTTTTCAGTCTGCTCCCAATCTACTAAACACAAGGAATTTAATCAACAGATATGGATCCACCTAGATTCCTGGACTGTTGAGCAGAACACTGAGACTGCAGAGCCTTCCCTGAACAATCTACTTGACTCGCGTGTTCTTTGCTCTTT
>NW_008412147.1:0-274 GCF_000622305.1 Nannospalax galili | reverse complement strand
TTTTAAATATACAGTAATAAATGGAAACTTTGGAACACCTTATTTAAAATTTAAAAAAATTAAGAATATTGTGTGTGGTAGTAGGCACATGGCACGTAAAACAAAACAACCAGTTAGCACACGCTCATCGTTTGGGATGGGATCCATTGGTGTCACAGCAGGAGTGAGGGGACAGAGGTTTGGGGATCTACTCGGTGCCAAGTGCTAAAAGATGGGCTTGGCGATGCTAGGTGTGTGCCGCAGAGGTTGTTCTGGTCTTCGTTCTTTTGTATAT
>NW_008412146.1:0-274 GCF_000622305.1 Nannospalax galili | reverse complement strand
GGCATGTTATGTGCCATTTCAGCCACACATTTCACATCTGCATGGGGGGGTTCTGTAAACTTCAATTTGAGACCATGTCTGATATAGAAAGCTATTTTTAATGGATACAAAAGTATTACTGTAGAATGATAAAATAATTATTATATTTTAGCAACTTAAAAGTGGTAAAAATTTTTAAATTTAAAAATGTAATTATGTAAAGACACTTGTGGAATGTGTTCCAGTTTGAAGCTAAATGGGTCCACTGCATATGCCAAAGTAGCAAGTGTCATCA
>NW_008412145.1:0-274 GCF_000622305.1 Nannospalax galili | reverse complement strand
CTCTACACCTAAGGCTCAGGGAACATCGTGGAACAGGGGGCAGAGAGAATACTAATGCATCTACTTTCCTTTTGTTTTTAGTTTTGTTTTTTTTTAATAAGGTGTGCACTTCTATTAAACTATCTCGTCAGTATACAGGCAAACCCTGACTGCCTCACACCTCAACCCACTCCCAGGGAGACAAAAAAACCTTCATACATCAAGTTTAAGGGGTAGAAAAACAGGGGGGGGGCAACATGGCTGATTATTCAAAAATAAAAATATTAAGGTGAAA
>NW_008412144.1:0-274 GCF_000622305.1 Nannospalax galili | reverse complement strand
CAGTGACAACGTTCTGGGACCGTGTGGGGAATGGCAGTCTGTGTCCTGAACTGGGGCTGCTGGTAGGTGGGGGTGACACATGCACCAGCACCAACAACCCCACCATCGCCCGCGCCTCTTTCAGAATGGTGGCATCTACCTGCCGGCCAACCAGATGGGCTGCAATGGTGACCGTCTCTAGTACGACGGCTGTGCCATGATCTCCATGAATGGCAACGTCTTCGCCCAGGGCACGCGGTTCTCGCTGGATGACGTAGTAATGAGCTGAGGACCA
>NW_008412143.1:0-274 GCF_000622305.1 Nannospalax galili | reverse complement strand
GCAGGCCTTGAATGCTCCTTCTATCTCAGCTTCCCCAGTGCAGTGATGTCAGGTGTATGCCACCACACCTGGTAAACCTCTTGTTTTTTTGTAGAGTATCAGATTCAGGTGTTTCGATATAGCAACAGGAATGGATTAATACATTATCTATGTGTACATGAAGCTGAGAGCTGGAAGTTATGCAAGAATGCATTCCAAAAGACAACATACTTGTTTACTAAATACCACATAGTGGAATAAATAAAGTGAACTCAAATGGGCAGCAAAAAAAAAT
>NW_008412142.1:0-274 GCF_000622305.1 Nannospalax galili | reverse complement strand
GGTAGACTTGGGGGGAATCATTTCTTTAGACTGTTGCTAGTGCCCTGTATCTGAGTAACAGATACTTCTTTACAGGCCCCCATTAGGGAAACTCCACACAACACCAGGGCAGACTTCAGAGATCCAAGAATGATAAGGTCGGATCACTGGCATTCATGTTTAATCTCTTAGGATTCTTACGTTCATGTTTGGAACACACTCTCTTGGTCAGTTGCTTCAAAAGCAATAAAGACATTTCTGTCTCCTCATAATGTCCACACAGTATTCTTCTAAG
>NW_008412141.1:0-274 GCF_000622305.1 Nannospalax galili | reverse complement strand
AGGGTTTTCATTTTATTTTCATTTACTCTTAAATTCATACATTACAAATTCAATTTTTGCTAATATATATTTTTACTGAATTTTTATACTTTTCAGATTAAAAATCTTAAGCATCTTTATACTCCTTCTCACATCTTTACCCCCCCATGCCCCACCCCCACTGGATTTGAAATTTCATCCATTCTGTCATATATGTAAAGATCTATCAAGTCCTTTGTGTACCTGATATCCCTGAGTGTAAGTTCATCCACTGAAGTCTAGTGAGCCTATCTAG
>NW_008412140.1:0-274 GCF_000622305.1 Nannospalax galili | reverse complement strand
AACACCTTATATGCATGTATGAAATTCTCAATAAATTATTTTTAAAAAGATGGCTATTTAAACTTTTTTCATTGTTTTGCATATTTATTAGTTTTTAAAGGAAACTGGGTTCTGACATTGCATGACATATTTTCTTAATTTTAATTTTAATTTTGACATTTTTTATATGGTATAGTTACTGATTTCTAGGAGGAACTATTTTGAATCCCTGCTGTCTTACATAGTATATTTGTCTGCTTTTTTAAAAAAAAATAAAGTTTTTCTAGCCATATGC
>NW_008412139.1:0-274 GCF_000622305.1 Nannospalax galili | reverse complement strand
AGAAGATTAAATTTCATGAATAGTGATCCCATTATAGTCAAAAATATTATTAAATTGGTACATTCGACTGAAGGATGTAGAACCACATCCTGTTAGGAAAAAGTAAACATGATTTGTTGACCAAGAAGTTTATTGTTTATTAAGATCATACATAGATGCATTAAAATATTTGCAGGAATTTGAACACAGTAATTGGCTTTTGCAATGCAAACAACTCAAAAGTCTCTATGTGCCAAACAGATTAGTTGTAGGAGCCAAATTTTGTTAATGTAAG
>NW_008412138.1:0-273 GCF_000622305.1 Nannospalax galili | reverse complement strand
CCCAACTGAGGCTCCCTCAGCCCAGGTGTGTCAAGTTGACACTAAAGCTATATCCAGCACAACTCCTGAACAGAGAAGCTAAGAGCCTTTCTAAAGGTCACATATCTGGTGGAGATGGGATTGGATCCTAAGCCCTTGGCCTCTCCCATGTACCAGAGATCCTCATCTGTTAAAATAGAGTACTTTGAAAAGTGAGGTTTGAGCTGGCCTTAGTGGCACATGCCTTTAATCCCAGCACTCAAGAGGCACAGTCAGGCAGAGCTCTGTGAGTTC
>NW_008412137.1:0-273 GCF_000622305.1 Nannospalax galili | reverse complement strand
TTGAATGTCCCTTCACAATGCCCCAATGTCTCACCACGGTGCTCAATGTGACATCACAGTGTTGAATGTCCCTTCACAATTCTCCAATGTGTTATCACAATGATAAATGTTCCCTCACTATTCCCCAGTGTGTCATCACAATGCTCATCACATTGGATTATTGTGACATCGTGATGGCACACTGCAGCATTCTGGTGTCAAATTGGAGCATTCAGACGTCAGAATGGAATATTGTGAAGTCATATTGTAACATTGTGATGGCACATTGAAGCA
>NW_008412136.1:0-274 GCF_000622305.1 Nannospalax galili | reverse complement strand
TAACTTCGCTACTTGGCTTTGCCTGCAAATGAGCCCAGAATGCCATGCCTAGTTTCCATTGGTAATCCAGATGATATGTATGCTGCTCTCATCAAGTGCTCATGCCCAAAGCTCCTTGGCTGTGAAATCCATTTGTTTTCCTTATACCTGGCCTATATTAAAAGAATAAAATTGTATGTCTATGTATTCCGTTTGGTAAACAGATGAAATTAAAACAGACACTCGGAGTGCTTAGCTTTTTCTCGAATGCATTCTCTTAACTTCACAGCCTTTG
>NW_008412135.1:0-273 GCF_000622305.1 Nannospalax galili | reverse complement strand
TTTAATCCCAGCACTCAAGAGGCAGAGACAGGCAGATCTCTGTGAGTTCAATGCCAGCCTAGTTCTCCTGGTCTACCTAGTGAGTTCCAGGCCATCTGGGGCTACAGGGAGACCCTATCTCAAAAAAACCGCTTGGTTGGTGATGGGCATGTTAGCGCAGGTTCTAATTCCAGCACCCAAGAGTAAGAAGAAAGGAGATTTCTGTGAGAACCAGGCCAGCCGGGTCTACATAGCAAGTTCCAGGCCAGCTGGAGCTACAGGGTCTCGGGGTCT
>NW_008412134.1:0-274 GCF_000622305.1 Nannospalax galili | reverse complement strand
TTGAACACAGGAAAAGCAAGCATGCATGCATGCATTTATGTCTCTCTGCTCCTGTCTGTGGATGTGACAGGACTCGCTGCTTCATGTTCCTGCCCTGAATTCCATATAAGAATGGACTTTACCTTGAAATTGTAAATCCAATCAAACCTTTTTTCTCCTAAACTGCAAGTTTTCAGGGAATTTTATCACAGCAAGAGAAATGAAACTGGAATGTAAATTGGTAGCTGTACTGGGATTGTTGCTGTGGTCACCATTAGGATGTGGCTTTTAAGCT
>NW_008412133.1:0-274 GCF_000622305.1 Nannospalax galili | reverse complement strand
CACAGAGGTAGAGAAGACAGAGAAGCAGAAGGCACAGAGGTAGAGAAGAGACAGAGGTAGTAGGCATATCGACAGAGAAGACACAGAGGTTGAGAGGACACAGAGGTAGAGAAGACACAGAGGTAGAAGATGCAGAGGTGAGAAGAGCATAGAGGTAGAGAAGACACAAAGGTAGAGAAGACACAGAGGTAGAAGATAGAGAGGTAGAGAAGACACAGAGGAGGAGCAGACACAGAGTTAGAAGGCACAGAGGTAGAGGAGACACAGAGGTAGA
>NW_008412132.1:0-274 GCF_000622305.1 Nannospalax galili | reverse complement strand
ATCAAAGAAAAATGTCCTAAAATGCTTATACTTATAAATACATAACAGACATACAGAATACATCTGAAAACAGAGATAAGTGATCTTTCTTGATCCTTGGAATAAAGAGTTTAGTAATTAGGAAAGCATGTTATAGAATCATATTTCTATTCCTTGTACATGGAAGTTTTAGACAGATGGTCACGTTTGCTACTTCAGCAACACTGTCCTGGAATATAAACTGCTTCCAGGAATCAAGTGTTTTGTGTGAGTGTAATCAGATGGTGTGGGCTCA
>NW_008412131.1:0-273 GCF_000622305.1 Nannospalax galili | reverse complement strand
TTCAGAGTAAGCCTTGGGCCGTGTGTGGGGGTGTGGGGGTGGGTGTGTACATGAGTGTGTGTGGGATGGGGGAGGTATAGTGTGCTGGTACCTGGAAAAGTATTGTGGGGGAATCTCTGCTTTTAGCCTGAGAGATCTGGTCTAGTCATTCCTGAGTTTGTTCCAGGCACAGAGAAATCTGGGGAATTCACGCAGTCTTACTCCTGAGAGTGGAATTAAGCCATATGGTTCTTGAGCAGGGACTGGTCCCCAGTTTCTAGTCATTGGTCTGGG
>NW_008412130.1:0-273 GCF_000622305.1 Nannospalax galili | reverse complement strand
AGATGAGGCTCAGATGCTCTCAGGCTTTCTCCTAAGGTCTGGGTCCCTCCAAGAAAGACACTGCCATCAGGAATTTGGGGGCAGGCTGGCCTGGGAGCAGGGCCCAGAAAAGATGCTGCTCTCAGGCAGTTGGTGGCTATGCTACCCAGGGATGCAATGTGCGGTGGGGGTGGGAAGAGGCCCCAAGGGCTCTTGGGGGCTACTGGGAGGAACTGGGTTGGTCTGGATGCAATGGATCAGGAAGCAGTCGTGGCTCTGGGCCTAGAGGTTAGC
>NW_008412129.1:0-272 GCF_000622305.1 Nannospalax galili | reverse complement strand
GAGAGAGAGAGAGAGAGAGAGAGAGAGAGAGAGAGAGAGAGAGATCTTTATGGGAGTGACTCTAGATAGGCTGACTAGACTCCAGGAGATAAACTTGTACTGAGGGACATCTCAGTACAAATGCTTGATCCGACAGGAGTTAACATATTATGACAGACTGCATGAAATCCTGAGGGGCAGGATTCGTGGGAGGCCACAAATGGGGGTGGGGGAATCTAAATTTAGTTAAAATCTATTAAACAAAATGCACGAAAATGCAACAAATTTTTTTT
>NW_008412128.1:0-273 GCF_000622305.1 Nannospalax galili | reverse complement strand
GTATCCAACTGGGGTTCAAGTTCTTGTGGAGCCATTCACACAGTACTGGAGATGATGCATAGGGATGAATCATTTTTGGGGGGCTCTGCCAAGACCGTGGAGTTGAGTACCTATCTGTGGTTCAGGGTTGGGTTCATTTTGAGTTTGGCAAGTGGTCCCTCAATCAGTTGCTCAGAGGGAAGTATCACAATCTCTGCTCCCTCTGAGGCTCTGGGGATGCCTATCGTCCTGTAGGTCAGGGTTCTGAAGGAGTTACTCAAGTCATTCTGGCAG
>NW_008412127.1:0-273 GCF_000622305.1 Nannospalax galili | reverse complement strand
ACACTAACACATGGAATCTGGGGTGACATGGATCGGCATTCTGGGGCCATGTCCTTCATATTTAGCTCCAGAATAAATGATGTTTTCTCCCCTTTGAGATGAGAGTTGTGCTTTTACAACCACCGAAGGATAGAGCGAAGGTTAGGGAATAGGGGAAACCTGGACCCCTCGGTGAACTGCTTTTTTTCTGAAACAAATTTTCACTCACATACTGAAGAATTAGGGCTGGAGAGAATGCTTAGTGATTAAGAGCACTGACTGCTCTCGCAGAGG
>NW_008412126.1:0-273 GCF_000622305.1 Nannospalax galili | reverse complement strand
GAATCCCAGGGCTCTGGGTCTGCGCCATCTTTGGAGGCCTCCTGCTACAAGCGGGAAGGAAAAAAAAAAAGCCTTGGGGTCATGCAGGTTTAATGCATGCATGGGAGGTCAAACACCTGGTGGGCTGGCAGGCAGGCACACAGCAGGGAGCAGAAAGCTTCAGTATGGGACAGGGAGAGAGAGGAGAAGGATACTGAGCACTTGTATGTGTTGGATTGAACAGTATCAGAAGTCATCCCGAGTAAAGTGAGGAAGAAAGGCAGTGGAAGAGGA
>NW_008412125.1:0-273 GCF_000622305.1 Nannospalax galili | reverse complement strand
AACATCTGATGTGCACTTGGTCGTGTCACCTACCCCCTCTGACGTGCAGATAGTGGTGTCACCCGCCCCCTCTGACGTGCAGATGGTCATGCCACCTGCCCTGATTATGTGCAGATGGTTGTGTCACCTGCCCCCTCTGATGCGCACATTGTCATATCACCTGCCCCCTCTGATGTGAAGATGAACGTGTCACCTGACCCCTCTAATGTGGAGATCATCCTTTAAACTGACCCCTCTGCCGTAAAGATGGTCTTGTCACCTGCCATATCTGAA
>NW_008412124.1:0-273 GCF_000622305.1 Nannospalax galili | reverse complement strand
AAAAAACACATAAATACAGATGGCCACATGTCATGCAAGTCATTTGGGAATATGCAAGATGTGGTTAGGAACAGCAAGTATGCTAGACTAATGAGAGCACAAGTTTATGGTGAAAATTATTGATAAACCCTGTAAAGGAGATAGGAGATGTGAAAGCTTTAGAAATGTCAACTTAAAGGAATCTGAATGTTCTTAGGTAGTTAGAAAGGAGCTGATAAAGAGGCTTTGAGCAGGAGAATCATTTGCAAAAGGCAAAGTTTCAGAAAAGTTAGA
>NW_008412123.1:0-273 GCF_000622305.1 Nannospalax galili | reverse complement strand
GGTGTTCATTCCACTTCCTGAACTTATACCAAATTATGAAAATTTCATTGTTAGACCATATTAGCAAATTTTATGATCAAAAATAGCATGAATGAAAGTTAATATGAATAACCACACCCAGGTCTAGATACAAAAGTATGTTTTCTTCCACATACACTAAGATGATAATCAGTAAATGGACTGGGCTCAGCAGCTCCAAGCCAACTTTCCACTACATGTTTCCTTGTTCCAACAATGCAACTCAGACTCAGTGAAGCGAAATGATAAAATATA
>NW_008412122.1:0-273 GCF_000622305.1 Nannospalax galili | reverse complement strand
TATTAATCAATTCATCAAATAAAGAAGAGAACAAGGAAAAAAATAATTCTTCGTTTTGTATTTCATTAGCACAATAGATTACACAGCTTTATTTCATGTACAACTGCCTGTTTTCCTGAAGGATACAAGTGATAGTTTCATTGATGATGTAGAGAATTTCGGAGCATTGTGCAAGTGAAGACAGAATGCTCAACAAGGAAATTAAAATAAAACTGCATTTTCTTTATGATGTTCATCATAAATATTAACAAAAGTTAAATATAGGAAAAATAT
>NW_008412121.1:0-273 GCF_000622305.1 Nannospalax galili | reverse complement strand
CCACACAATTCTCCATAGTAATATCACAATGTTAAATATGACTTCACAATGGTCCATTGTGACATTACAACGCTCAAATGTGCCAACACTATCTCCCCATGTGCCATTACATTACTCCAATATACCATCACAATGTAACAATATGACTTCACAATACTGCACTGTGCCAACACTATTGCCCCAAGTGCCATTATATTGCTACAATGTGACACCACAATTTTTCAATATGACTTCACAATGTTCCAATGTGACATAACAATGCTGCAATATAAC
>NW_008412120.1:0-273 GCF_000622305.1 Nannospalax galili | reverse complement strand
GAAACCCGAGAGAGGGGAACAGTAGGAGACAGGTGTTACTAAGGGAAAAAAAAGGATAAAAATGGGTGTATTTAAGTGGGAGAGGGCAGGGAAGTCTATACAAGGAACCTTTGAGATAAAGCAAAAGAAGGAGCTAAAGAGAGGTCGAACCATAGGAGACTGGTATTATCAAAGGATAAATGGGGAAGATGGAAACACTTTAATGGGGAAATGATGGCAGATGGGTTAGAAATGGAGAGAAAGAGAGAGGAGCAATAAATAATGCCTAGCTAG
>NW_008412119.1:0-273 GCF_000622305.1 Nannospalax galili | reverse complement strand
AGTGCCTAGGGCTAGGAGGCTGCTCAACTGGAAAAGGGCTTGTTGTGCAGTCATGAGGTCCTGAATTCAATTCCTAGATTCCATGTAAAAAGCCCAGGCATGGGGGCTGGAGAGATAGACCAGTGGTTACCAAAGGATCTGGGTTCCAGACCTCGCACATGCAACTGACAACTGTCAGCAACTCCAGTTCCAGGGATCTGATTCTGACTCTCTCTTCTGGCTTCTGTGGGTTTTCACACATGAGGTATACTTACATACATGCAAGCAAAATAC
>NW_008412118.1:0-273 GCF_000622305.1 Nannospalax galili | reverse complement strand
GTAAGAAAGCTGGAATCAGCAGTTACCGGTGGTCAGACAGTAACAGGGTGGTCTTATACCTTGTGTCAAGATGACCTAAAATAGCAAACAAGTTACAGAAGTGAAAACAAGCAGTTAGCAAGATGTAAAATGTCTAAGATTAGCACGTTCCATTGGTTTGTGATTGAGCTATTTCTCAGAACTCAAGGTTGTTTTTTCTTTTTAAATATTTCCCATAAGTGAAAAGAGGTTGCTGTTAAAATAGCTATTCTGAGCAAGATGGAGTAACTTAGG
>NW_008412117.1:0-273 GCF_000622305.1 Nannospalax galili | reverse complement strand
CGTATTCACGCCCCAAAACACTGACACACATAGACACACACACACTCACACGTACACATACAAACATTCCTAAGGTTCCATCATTCTTGAGAAAGTTGAGAGAAGAACTGAGACCATAATGAAAACACCTCAAATATTGGCAATGAATATGAAATTGGAAAAAAATTTAAATGGTCATGTGTCTAAGGAAAAGGGAAGAATGCGATTTGTAGAGGAAACTTAGTATCCAATTAGAGCTTTAAACCTTAAAATGAACACACCTAAGAATATCTA
>NW_008412116.1:0-273 GCF_000622305.1 Nannospalax galili | reverse complement strand
GTCTGTGTCACTGCCTCTAGCACTCTGGTAGTGGCCTCTGGACTGGTCAGGCTGTGGAGTGGGGAGGAGGACTCTGAGAGAGCGCCTCCCCAGATGGCCATGATCCTACTATCAGGCATTGCTGAGGGCCTACAGGGGGAGGGTTTCTCATGCTGTTGAAGAGCTGTGCAGGCCTCCGGGCCAAGTCAAGGTATAGGTACTCACTTGAGTAGGCGCATGCCTGCTGTGGCTCCCAGGTAGAGCGGTGTGTTGGCATGTTTGTCTTTTGGCACA
>NW_008412115.1:0-273 GCF_000622305.1 Nannospalax galili | reverse complement strand
GCAGGTGGTAGGTAAGCTCCCATCCTTGTGTTGCAGCAGGAAACGACATGGAGAGATGGTGTCCTGGCAGACTGGTCTTAGACAAACTCAAGAAAATGCAATGTCTGCCTTGGGGACTGTTCCCTTCTTTCTCCCACTTCTAAGGACCTGGGGCTTCTACGTGACTCTGGGACTTTCCTGATAGTAAATACACAAGAAGAGAGGTGGGGATACAGCTTATGGTAAAGACTTGCCAACATGCGTTTTTTTGTTTTTGTTTTGTTTGTTTGTTTG
>NW_008412114.1:0-273 GCF_000622305.1 Nannospalax galili | reverse complement strand
GGACAGCGTGGCAGTGCAGGAGAAAAAAAGGGTCACTGCAACAAGAAAGCACGCAAAGCCAAGGAGTTGGCAGCAAATCCCTCAACACAGCGGTGCTTACAAAGCATTCTGGCACTTTAACTTACACCAAGAAGTCATGCTGTGGGAATGGAGAGATGGCTCAGTGATTAAGAGTACTGGGTACTCTTACAGAGGACCTGAGCTCAATTCCAAGTACCTACGTAGCAGCTAACAACTCCAGGTCGAGGGAATCTCATGCCCTCTTCTGACCTC
>NW_008412113.1:0-273 GCF_000622305.1 Nannospalax galili | reverse complement strand
TAGGAGTAATTAGTAATTAGTACTTCCCTCTAGGAGAAATTAGTACTTCCCCCTAGGAGTAATTAGTACTCCCCTCTAGGTGTAATTAGTACTTCCCTCTAGGTGTAACTAGTATTCCCCTCTAGGAGTAATTAGTAATTAGTACTCCCCTCTAGGTGTAATTAGTACTCCCCTCTAGCTGTACAGCCTTGCAGGAAAAATCCTACAAGCAGCGCAGCCACAACCCAGCATCAAGGAGGCAGGCCCAGGAAAAGAGACAGAAGCCACGGAGCC
>NW_008412112.1:0-273 GCF_000622305.1 Nannospalax galili | reverse complement strand
AGTACTATTTCTTGACTCATAGAGAAGTTCTTGAGAAAAATTAAGTATTGGGTTTTAATACTTTGTTTTTAAGTATTGGATTGGATTGTCTACTGTGACAGTGTGTACTGACAAAGGGGAAGAAAATACTCATACAATTAGTAAGGCTGTTTTCTCCAGCCCATGTCAGGATGTGTCTGGAAATTATCCCACCCTTTCTTATTACCCTGATGTAGCTCTGTTCTCTTCTCAAGTGAGTCATAGAATGAATTATTTTGATCTTATTTTTAATTC
>NW_008412111.1:0-273 GCF_000622305.1 Nannospalax galili | reverse complement strand
TGTCCCTGTTCAGCATGGGAGAAGCCAGAGCAGTCTGCATATTGATTCCCTGTCTGCAAGTTGGATAACCTCTTCGGAAGATGGTGTTAAAAGAATAGGGGGTAGGAATTGGCTAAGTAGTCAGGGTAAAAAGACCCCAAAGAAAAATATCCAGTTTCTTGGCTAAAAGCCAAAAGTCCTTGGGGCCTCTTAGCACCCTACTCTGTTCCTAATGCCAAAAACGTCAAAAGTATTTGGGAGCTCTTATCTAATCCTTAAAATATTTTAGGGTTA
>NW_008412110.1:0-273 GCF_000622305.1 Nannospalax galili | reverse complement strand
CCCAGGGTCCCAGCCTGAGCTGATCATGGGCACTTGCAGACACATCTGCCCCGTGCAGATGAAGTTCAGTTTGCTCATCTCTAGATGGTAATAGTGGTCATATACCATGGTCTCAGCACTCAGTAAGTGCGTAACAAACACTGAAGGAGGGCAGGAGGACAGGCCAACCCTGCTGTCCTACTCATGTCAGGGCCCACGAGGCTCTGTTTAAGAGGGGCTAGTGTTGCCAGTTGGAAGCCCAGTCCCCAGGTACTATCTGGGTTGGGTCTTCCT
>NW_008412109.1:0-273 GCF_000622305.1 Nannospalax galili | reverse complement strand
TCAGAGGAGACAGGTGACACGACCATCAGCACGTCAGAGTGGGCAGGTGACACGAACATGTGCACATCAGAGGGCGCAGGTGACGTGACCATCTGCAGGTCTGATGGGGCAGGTGCCGCGACAATCTGCATGACAGTGGGGCAAGAGTCAAGACCATCTGCATGTCAAAGGGTGCGTGTGACACCACCATCTGCATGTAAGTGGGGGCATGTGACACCACAATCTGTACGTCAGAGGGGGCAGGTGACACGACCATCTGCGTGGCCGAGTGTG
>NW_008412108.1:0-273 GCF_000622305.1 Nannospalax galili | reverse complement strand
TCAAAGAGGGCAGGTGACATGACCATGTGCAAGACTACGAGGGCAGGTGACACAACCATCTGCACGTCAGAGTGGTAGGTGACATGACAATCTGCACATCAGAGGGGGGAGGGGAAACAACCATGTGCAAGTCAGAAGGGGCGTGTGACTCCGCCATCTGCACGAAAAAGGGGCAGGTGACACGACCATGTGCACGTCAGATAGGGCATGTGACACGACCACGTGCACGACTAAGAGGGCAGGTGACACGAACATGTGCATGTCAGAGAGGGC
>NW_008412107.1:0-273 GCF_000622305.1 Nannospalax galili | reverse complement strand
TGGGTGTTCATCTTCAGGTTCTGGATCGTGTTAGAAAACCAAACCCTGCACACATACTAGAAAGATTATAATGCACAAACAATAAAGCCAAAGTGGGCAGGTGGATGCTCACTGGTCAGCCTACTGCCCTCTTGCCATGTATTCGATAAACTATTATTCCTACATAAAGTACAAAATAAAAAGCCAAAGTGAAGCCTGGATTGTTAAAGTACTAACAAGTGAGTAATTAGGATAAAGATAAACTGATGATTCCTCTAAAGCACCGACTTCCTC
>NW_008412106.1:0-273 GCF_000622305.1 Nannospalax galili | reverse complement strand
GAATTGAACCCAGGTCCTCTGCAAGAGTAGCCAGGGCTCTTAACCACTGAGGCCATCTCTCCGGACCCTTAAATTCTTTCTTTTTCAAAACTGCATGTTGTACCTAGGGCACTGCACACAGGGCAAATGCTCTACCCCTGAGCTGTATCCCCAGCCCTGTTTTGATTATTTCTTTTTAAAGTTTGAGATTGATCTCACTGTTGTTCACATGCTGACCTTGAATTCACTCGATAGCCCAGGCAAACCTTGAACTTGTGAAAAAGAAAAAAAAAA
>NW_008412105.1:0-273 GCF_000622305.1 Nannospalax galili | reverse complement strand
TAGGGCCACTCCTTAGAAGTACATACTTATTATCATGTGATGAAATGATCCTCTATCAGGATGGATTCTATGAGAGGGCCTTTGGGAATTAGAGCTGTGTGACCAGAATAGAGGAAAACCGTCACACTTGGCCAGAATAGAGGCTTTTATTTGTGTCTGTGGTCCTCTGATGCTTGCTCCTAAACAGAAAGGGCAGTGGTATTTACACTGGGTGGCCTGATTCCTGGTCTGCAGGAGGGCCGTGGCACCCTCCAGGGGTCACTCCTTACCACA
>NW_008412104.1:0-273 GCF_000622305.1 Nannospalax galili | reverse complement strand
ATTTAGGTTGTTTCCAGTTGGGGTTAGCACTCTTGCACTAAATTCTCTTATACATTTTTTTCTAAGCATAAAAATTAATCTCTCTTACAAGTGATTCAGCAGAATTCAAAAAAAGGAACATTATTTTTAAAATTTCTGTTTGATTCTGTTTTTTTTTTTTGTGAGACTGGTTTACTATGTAGCAGTAACTTTACTGGCATCTACTATGTTGAGCATGTTGGTCTTCAGCTCTTGGTAGTCCTCCTGCTTCACCATGTTCAGTTCTGGGGCTGG
>NW_008412103.1:0-224 GCF_000622305.1 Nannospalax galili | reverse complement strand
GCTTTACAGTGCAGTGAATTGCCTCCCCACAGCTTCTTAGCCAATCTCCAAATCAATAAACTGCTACTAAAAAATTATCTGAATTTCTCAGAAGAGAAACAAATGCAAAACAACTTAATTTTGTAATGGTCAATGTTTAACTCTCTAAAACTTTAGCAAAGTGGAACACTTGTCTTTGAATTTTTTTTTTTTTTTTTTTTTTTTTTTTTTTTTTTTTTTTTTTT
>NW_008412102.1:0-273 GCF_000622305.1 Nannospalax galili | reverse complement strand
ACCCTAGCCCTAATCCCAGTCCTAAACCTAACCCTAACATTAAAACTATCCCTATTTAAAGATGTAACCCTAGACCTAACCTTAGCCATTGTCTGAAACCTAATTCTTGACCAAGCTGTAGCCAGAGCCCTAGCCCTAGAAGTAGCCATAAACCTAGCCCTAGCCATAGTCTTACTCCTAACCCCTAACTTTAGGGCTAGGTTTAGGGGTTGGGGATAGAGTTAAGGTTATGGCTTATCCTAGGACTAGGTTTACTTCTAGGTTAGGCCTAGG
>NW_008412101.1:0-273 GCF_000622305.1 Nannospalax galili | reverse complement strand
GTCTGTAATTCCAATTCCAGGGAGTCTAGTACACTCTTCTGGCCTCCATGGGCATTGAATGCATATGTGCACTTACATACATGTAGGTGAAACACTCATTCACATAAAATAAAAATAAATAAATAATTTTTATAAAAGTAGATGGCGAGAGGGAGCGAGAGGGACAGGAGCACAGGCCCTTTGGATAAACAAACGTCCCCATCTCTTTGCAGGCTGTGGTTTCACATTGGTTTCAGATCCTCTGGCACTGGAATTACTGATGGTTGTTAGCTG
>NW_008412100.1:0-273 GCF_000622305.1 Nannospalax galili | reverse complement strand
AAAAAAAAAAAATCAGGTGATTAGTTTTTAAAAACCTTTGATCTCATGTATCGTGACTCAGCAAACAAGGTCTCAGAACTTGCATGTGTGAGGGCTGCGTTATTTTATGTTAGGGACTGTCTGAAAGATTGAAAACCAAGTTTGTATTTCAGGATTGAACAGTACCAAGGCTTTTCATGACGATGTCAGGAGTGGACACTCTGTGGTTGGATTTACTCACCACATGCACCTGCTCAGTGGTCCAGTTTCGAGGAGAAAGCCTTGGAAATAATA
>NW_008412099.1:0-273 GCF_000622305.1 Nannospalax galili | reverse complement strand
AGATCCATTGTGATGTCACAATGCTCTAGTGTGACAACACTCTCGCCACAAAAGCCATCATATTGGTCCATATGCAATCACAAGTTTACAATATCTCTTCATAATGTTCCATTGTCAGAACACAATTATCCAGTGTGACATCACAATGCGCCAATGTGACATCACAATCCATCAGTGTGCCATCGAAATATTCGAAATGCCACTTAGAGTGTTACTGTATGGCTTCACAATGTTCAAATTTGACTTCACAACGCATCAAAAGGACACCACAAT
>NW_008412098.1:0-273 GCF_000622305.1 Nannospalax galili | reverse complement strand
AGACAGGTCTCTGTGAAATCAAGGTCAGCCTTATCTATACAGTGAGTTGTAGGCCAGCTGGAGCTACAGGGAGACCTGTCTCAAAAAAAATCCAATCTCTTAACTGGAAATTTAAGCCTGACCTTATGTCTCCTCTTAAGTTCCAGTGGGATATTATAAGAATGAAGGGGAATAGCTTCAATAGTATCCTGAAGTCAGTGGGCAAGAGAGATCATTCTTTATTTACTGACTCAATATGTTATGTCCTCTGCCTGTGATCTTTGGCTATCCTTC
>NW_008412097.1:0-273 GCF_000622305.1 Nannospalax galili | reverse complement strand
GTCGTGTCACCAGCCCTCTCTGCCATAAAGATGGTCATGTCACCTGCCTCCTCTGGCGAGCAGAGTGTCGTGTCAGCTACCCCTCAGACATGCAGATCGTCGTGTTACCTGGCCCCTCTGCCATTGACATGGTCATGTCACCTGCCCCCTCTAACGTGCAGATGGTCATGGAAGCTGACCCTTCTAACGTGAACATGATCGTGTCACCTGTCCACTGTCAGTTGCAGATGGTCATGTCACCTGACCACTCTGACGTGCAGATGGTCGTGTCAC
>NW_008412096.1:0-273 GCF_000622305.1 Nannospalax galili | reverse complement strand
TCCAGCCCCTGGATTTGAGTTTTTTAGTTCATGAGTTAGGTAAAATTTATTTCAGAACCTTTGTGGTCTTGGCACTGACTACTGGTTCTGCCAGGACATACATTCCATTTTGCTTGGGATTGTATCACTGACTATCTACAAGGGGGGTGTCTTGCTCCTGACTCCTACTAGAAGGATGATACGTAATGATGGTATTCACCAAGAAAACATATTCATTTTTTAAAAATTATTGTTTATTTTTATTTTATGTGTATGAGTGTATTGCCTACTTGT
>NW_008412095.1:0-273 GCF_000622305.1 Nannospalax galili | reverse complement strand
GGCCCTCCCACATCGCTCATCAAGAAGATGCCCCTCAGACAGGGCCACAGGGCAGTCCAATGGAGGCAATTCCCCAATTGAGGATCCCTCATCCCAGGTGTGTCAAGTTGACACTAAAGCTACCCAGCACAGTGTGTATTACTTGCATCTGTGTAAGCACTAAGTGCACCTGTGTTGTGCATTGCCCACGGAGGTCAGAAGAGGATGTCAGATCCGTTGGACCTGGAGTTACAAAAGGTTGTTAGCCACCATGTGGGTGCTGGGAATCAAACC
>NW_008412094.1:0-273 GCF_000622305.1 Nannospalax galili | reverse complement strand
GTCAGGTCTGTCACAGCAATACCCCACAATCCTGATACCAACTTCTGTTCTAGTTACTTCTTTGCTGTGATAAAAACATTGACCAAACCAACTGGGCAGGAAATGGCTTATTTGGCTCACAGCTCAGTCAGTCATTAAGGGAAGCCAAGGCAGAAACTTAGGGGAGGAACCCGGAGCACAGACCATGGAGGAGCACTGCTTACTGGCCTGCTCCTTTGACCTGTGCTCAGCCAGCTTTCTTATACAACACAGGACCACATGCTCAGGGGTAGC
>NW_008412093.1:0-271 GCF_000622305.1 Nannospalax galili | reverse complement strand
GTGTGTGTGTGTGTGTGTGTGTGTGTGTGTGTTAGGAATAGAAGAGTTCTTGGTTTCAGTCTGCCTGCCTCTAGACATCCCTCTGTTAACCTTCAGCTCCTCCAGGTCTGTTAAACTGGTTACAGGTCTGTCTTTCTCCAGCTTCACGAAGCTTGTGGCTCTCCTTTCCTCCCCTACATACTTCACTCTGAGAGTCTCTATTTTATTTTGTTTCATTCCTGCCCTTTGTGTAAGACTGTAGAAAAGTAGAGAAATAAGTGCCCACATTAAT
>NW_008412092.1:0-273 GCF_000622305.1 Nannospalax galili | reverse complement strand
ACTCAAATGTGTCATCACAATGCTCCTTGCTGCCATCACAGTGTTACAGTATGACTTCACAGTGATCCATTGTGACTTCACAATGCTCAAATGTGATATCACAATGATTCAGTGTGCCAATGCTATGGCCCCGTGTGCCATCTCAATGCTCTGTTGTGCCATCACAATGTTACAATATGATTTCACAATGCTCCATTGTTTCAATACAATGCTCCAATATGACATCACAATGCTTCAATGTGACATCACAATACTTCAGTGTTCCAACACTAT
>NW_008412091.1:0-273 GCF_000622305.1 Nannospalax galili | reverse complement strand
TGCACCACCACACCTGGCAAGACAGTATTTTTAAACCACTAGAATGAGAGGCACCCACAACACCAGCAGGACCAGAACCACTGGGACTTTGGGTGAGGAGGAGTACAGCCTTAATAGGGGCATGGAGAACATCTTCATCAAAGAGACTACAGGATCTGGCAACATCCCTGCAGATAGTCTTCACACTAAAAAGACTACCCCTTGTGCTACAAAGTACTTACGAGGTAAAAAGAAAAAAATAGGTGAAGGGTTGTATTGGGCACTTTTCTGTTG
>NW_008412090.1:0-273 GCF_000622305.1 Nannospalax galili | reverse complement strand
GCAGTGCCTCCAGCACCCAGGGAGAGGGCAAGTCCGAGCCCTACTAGCAAAAGGATGAAGATTTCTCTCTGCTGGCAGCTGTAAAGGAGGAGGGCAGCTTCCTCTTTCTCGAGTAGGCACACCTGGGGTGTAATCATTACCGATATACAAAAGGTGGACAAAGAGGAGTTAACACAGTGCTTGGCTTTTCCTTTGCACCATAGGAAAAGAGGAGGGGTGACACATGCTATGCTGGAGAGAGTAATGTTAGTGAGGCATTTGTAATGAGTAGGC
>NW_008412089.1:0-273 GCF_000622305.1 Nannospalax galili | reverse complement strand
CCGCCCAGCATCCGCTCTGCACCAACCGCGCCACGTGGTTCTTATGACCGGGTGAAGTTTCACATCCAGCTGAGACTCGGTCAGGATCCGCCGCAGCCTGTTCAGCACCACCCTGCAGCCCCGGTGGAGTGCTCCCTAGGTCTGTGTTGAGTTTTCCGGCCCAAGGCTGGGCGCCGCCAGGCCTTGGCGCATAGACGCCGATGCGCCGGCTCCGCCCACTCTGGCCCAGGTTTTACCAGGAAATGGATGTCTCAGGAAGTGTCACAGAAGCCC
>NW_008412088.1:0-273 GCF_000622305.1 Nannospalax galili | reverse complement strand
ATAGTGGTAGCTTTTAACTGCTGAGCCACCTCTTCTGCTCCATTCCCCTCACCCCAGCCCCCCGCCACACAGACACAGTGTGGTTTGAATGTGGTTAGTCCTCACTGAAGCTCGTGTTGAAGTTTAGTCACTAATATCACACTGCTTAAAGGTGGCAGTATCTTGAGGAGGTACGATCTAGTGGGAGGTAATTGTCCCTGCCCACAGAAGGAACTCATGATCATGCCTTACAGTTTTGCAGCAGGAACTAGTTAAGGCCCCTTATTAAAGGGT
>NW_008412087.1:0-273 GCF_000622305.1 Nannospalax galili | reverse complement strand
TCCACTCCACTCTCCAACTCCTCCTGGTTGGCCCCATGTCTCCTTTTCCAAATATATATGTGTATATATACATGTATGCATATGTATGTATGTATGTCTGAGCCCCAGATCAGTGCTACCCAAATTGACTTAGGGATTGTCATCCTCACACAGCAAGCACTTTACCTACTGGAGCATCTCCCCAACACCTGGAATTAAATCTTAAAATTTCTTATGCACACACATGCCTTTAATCCCAGCACTCGGGGGGCAGAGGCAGGCGGATCTCTGTGA
>NW_008412086.1:0-273 GCF_000622305.1 Nannospalax galili | reverse complement strand
ACTTTTAAATTTTGAACAAATTTTATGAGAGTGAATATTCTCTGAATCATACAAAATAGAATCTTCTGATGCTGTGTAAAAATTTTGGAATCCATAACATTTTAGAAATTAAATAACAGAAAATTGAAATGCATTTGTTTCATGATCATGCAGTTTAGATCAAACTGCCAAACTGTATTCACATGTACCATTTTATGTAAATGATAATAATGTAATATATATATTACAAACACACTCACAAACAGACAAACAGACAGAGAAGGAGAGAGAGAA
>NW_008412085.1:0-273 GCF_000622305.1 Nannospalax galili | reverse complement strand
AGCCTCTGTTTCCTCAGATGGAGGGTAGAATGGGCATGGACTGCTGTGAGAATTCTGTGACATGGAACATAGAAGGTTTAGCTTAGGGCTTGGAATGTTGGAAGTTCCCTGTTTTGATTCTTTTGTTGCTATTACCTTGTTGGCGTTATTCTTTAAATTATTATTTTCTTGCATGAAATTGTCTGCAGGGGTTCATCAGAACACGGGCAGAAGGAAACTGATGGAGAAATGACCAAGGGAAGGGGTGATATCACACCCACCCTTCTTTATGAA
>NW_008412084.1:0-273 GCF_000622305.1 Nannospalax galili | reverse complement strand
TCATCACAATGCTCCACTGTGAAATCACAATGCTCCAATGTGCCACTACAATGCTCCAGAATCTCAACACTAAGGCCACGTGTGACATTATATTGCCTCAGTATGTCATGACAATGCTAAAATTTGACTTCACAATGCTCCAATGTGACATCTCAATGTTCCAGTGTGACACTGCAATGCTCCAATATGCCAACATGATCGCCTCATGTGCCATTATATTGTTTCAATGTGCCATCACAATGTTACAGTATGACTTCACAATAATCCATTGTG
>NW_008412083.1:0-273 GCF_000622305.1 Nannospalax galili | reverse complement strand
CATTATTCTGCCTTTAAAAAAGGAGGAAATGTTACTGTGTACAGCACCGTGGGTGAATCTTGAGGGCATAATGCTGAATGATGTAAGTCAATCAACAGAGAAACAAATACCCAATTTCTACTTGGGTATTTAAGGAGATGTAAAGATGGCTGAGAAGTTAAGAACACTGGCTGCACTTGCAGGGGACCAAGGTTCAGATCCCAGCACTTATATGGTGGCTAACAGCAATCCATAACTTCAGTTCCAGGAGATACTGTGTCCTCTTTTGGCCAC
>NW_008412082.1:0-273 GCF_000622305.1 Nannospalax galili | reverse complement strand
AGGTGAGAGGGGTTACTTGTCCTTCCAGTAAATATACTTGACAAAATTTAAGTTTTTATTATTTTGACTTCAATTATCCCTGCTAATAGTAAAATCAGTGAGCACTCAAGTTATACCTACAAAACAGCACAGTGTGGTTTTTTTTAACGTATTTTATTTATTTTTATTTTATGTGTATGCATGTCTGTATATCTTATGTAAGTGCACCCATGTTGTGCAATGCCAACAGAGGTCAGAAGAGGGTGTCAGATCTGCTATAACTGGAGTTACAGA
>NW_008412081.1:0-273 GCF_000622305.1 Nannospalax galili | reverse complement strand
CACCATATAGTGCAGAAGCTGGCAGATGGCCATATAGCAGTTGAAGGCCATGACAGATAGAAGGATGCATTCTGCAGATCCCTGGACAAGGAAGATGAACAGACAGCTGTGCTACGCAGCCCTCCTAGCTGATGCTGCTCCTGTGGTTCTGTATATTTGCCAGCATTTTGGGGACAATATAAGTCATGTAGCAGAGGTCCAAAAAAGAGATTGGCCAGGAAAAATTACATGGGTGTGTGGAGTTGGAGGTCAAGCAGGACAAAATGATGATGG
>NW_008412080.1:0-273 GCF_000622305.1 Nannospalax galili | reverse complement strand
GTAAGCTCAAGCCAGATGAAATCGCAGTGTGAATGTGGAAAAGTAAGTAAGAAACTCGAATGGTACACAAGAAACTATTGGCAAACAATGACTGCTGGAAAGGGGAGAGTCAGTCTCATTTTAAGGGTGAGAATCTTAGGATGTTTACCAGGCTCCAGAGTAAGGAGTTAGTAAGGAGGTGCAAATACAGGAGAGAATCTAAATATGATTAAAGTTTATTGGATTTTCAATAAGAAAATTTTAATCTTTTATTTATTATTTTTATTTTATATA
>NW_008412079.1:0-273 GCF_000622305.1 Nannospalax galili | reverse complement strand
TCTCTCTCACTTATTTAACTTAGTCTGTGTTGATGTTGTCCAGAGTAAAATATCCTTCAGATAAGCAAAATAGACAATGCCTACATTTACAATTTGACAAATTCTATTTTAGGAAGTTTCCTAGAGTGTTGAATTTCCAATATACATGACATGGGGATAACACAATCCTATATATTTATAGATTCACCAGTATGGATTCAGTGCACACTTTTGGAATAAGTGAAGGTTTTTATCACATATTTCATGTGTTTAAGGTTCTTCTCAGTTTGGATT
>NW_008412078.1:0-273 GCF_000622305.1 Nannospalax galili | reverse complement strand
ACATACTCTGTTCCAAAGGCCAAATATGTCAAAAGTATTTGGGAGTTTTTATCTAATCCTGAAAAGATTTTAGGGTTACCTCTTCAGAAGCAAGGCTGTTAGAGTAGCCAAAAAGCCATAAAAAAATAAAAGAAGAAGAAAGAGTACATGAAGTTGTCAGGAAAAAGTGATAGGGAGCTACAGGAGGAGTTGGCGGGCGGCAGTGGGCATGGATTTGATCAGAACACCCTAAGTGCAAAAGTATGAAATTCTAAATAAATTATAGAAAAAAAA
>NW_008412077.1:0-273 GCF_000622305.1 Nannospalax galili | reverse complement strand
ATACTCACATATAAGGGATTGGTGCTACGATCCACAAATGAGGGAGAACACACGTCACTTGCTTTCCTGAGTTTGTGCTACTTCACTTAGTATAACACTCTAGTTCCATCCATTTATCTTGGCTCTAACCCTTAACAAAATTCCATCTTACATCAATATGAATGGCTATAATTAAGAAGACAGCATGGAACATACCAGAGTGGACTATGTCTCTATTCCCCATTGGCAAATTTGGGGTAACCACTTCAGAGGATAGTATAATAAAATGGAAGG
>NW_008412076.1:0-273 GCF_000622305.1 Nannospalax galili | reverse complement strand
ATCATCATCACCACCACCACCATCATCATCACCATCATAACTACCATCACCATCATCACTATCACCTATCACAATCATAGCCACCACTATTACCATCATTACCACCAACTCACCATCACCAACAACACCACTACTGCCATCACCACTGTCATCACCAGCATCAGCATCACACCATCATCACCACCTTCACCGTCACAATAATTACTATCAAGTATATTATTATATGACCATCATCACCATCATCACTATTACCATCATCATAGCTACTCTCAC
>NW_008412075.1:0-273 GCF_000622305.1 Nannospalax galili | reverse complement strand
CTATAATTAAAACAGTTTGGTATGGCACACACATTTGTAGACACACTATTGGAATAGAATAATGTGTTCAGATATCAGAACACATCTTAGAATTTAATATATGATACATAGATGGCATTGCAAAACATGAGGGCAAAAGTGTGCTGTTTAATAAATGGTGCTGAGACAGCTGCAAAGATGATTTAGTCCCACCTACCCTGTATACAGACTTCAGCTTAACACGATCAGAGGTCTACTTGTGAAAAAGAAACAATGTAAGGTAAGTACCCAAAG
>NW_008412074.1:0-273 GCF_000622305.1 Nannospalax galili | reverse complement strand
CACACTGAGCACTGTGATGTCAATTTGAAGCATTATGATGATATATTGGATCATTGTGATATCACATTGGAGCATTGTGATGACACATTGGGACATTACAAGGGGACTTTGATCATTTTGAAAACACACTGGGGCCTTGTTCAGCACTGTGATGTCACATTGAGTATTGTGGTGAGATTTTAGGGCATTGTGAAGGGATATTTATAATTCTGATGGCACTTTGAGCATTGTGATGACACATTGGGGCATTGTGATGGCACATTGAGCATGGTG
>NW_008412073.1:0-273 GCF_000622305.1 Nannospalax galili | reverse complement strand
TGACATCAATCTCTGCCCTCGGCATGCACATACATGAGCATATGCATACACCCACAGTAACAAGTCACATATAGCATACACAAAAAAGAAAAATAAAATGAAATAAAAATAAAAGAAATGTACACTACCACATTTATAAGTTTAAACAAAGACATGTTTCCATTTGGGGAGGTGGGTAGCAATGAGATGGAACAGTCTACTCCGTCCTTCCAAACTGGGTCTATCTTTGGATGCCATGGCTAATGGACAGCCTTCTTCCTGCCAAATAACTTG
>NW_008412072.1:0-273 GCF_000622305.1 Nannospalax galili | reverse complement strand
TGATAGATAGCAGTAGGAAATAGCCTTCACTTGATGGGTTTCCACAAAGCTGTGCTACTTACACCTTTCTCCATTTCATGTGTGTTTTCGGTCTAATTGGAAGGAGGGCATAACTGTCATGCTTCTTCTCTCCTTTTACGTATTTCAGATTAAAAGGAGGGCAAATGTGACATTTTCCTTTCCTAAAATTAGTGTATTATTAGGAATATGGGAGATGGGGTCCAAAGCTGATTATTAAATATGAATCTATAATTTATGACCTTCAAATCTGCT
>NW_008412071.1:0-273 GCF_000622305.1 Nannospalax galili | reverse complement strand
TTGTTTCTTTTGTTGCTCTCCCTTCAGCCTTTTGAGCTGGGTACCCTATTTTATAAGTAAACGAGACTCAGAGAGATTAGCTCATTTGCTCAGAATCACTCAGGCAGTAAGTGGATGGGCTGGAAATTGAGCACAGATTTACTTATCACTAATTCATGATTTTAATTTTATGCTCCAAACTTAGTTTTCATTTTCAACAGTGTTAATCCTTCACCATATTTAAGGATCAAATAATGCTGTTTTAACAAGTAATACTTCTTTATACTTTTAAAA
>NW_008412070.1:0-273 GCF_000622305.1 Nannospalax galili | reverse complement strand
GAGCTGGAGCTAGCTAGGGCAGGAACTGAGACTTGGAATAAAGAAGCTGTATACTGAGTTCTGTGTCTCCTGCCTGCAATATAGCCTCCCCGGGGGGCGCACTCCCTCATTACCGACCCATGGACACCCTAGCTTTCGCCGTCTCTGTACTCTTCCCTGAGCGGTTCTGTGGCCAGGAACCTCGCATCCTAAGGAAAAGTACACGGGTGAAATAGAGACAGGATTTCGGCTGGACAATGCTCCAGTAGCAGAGAAGCTCCAGAGACCCGGGAC
>NW_008412069.1:0-273 GCF_000622305.1 Nannospalax galili | reverse complement strand
CTCCCCCATGCTGAGTAAAACGCTCAGACAAAAGTTGTTCAGTGAAGCAAGGGTTCAGTTTAAGAGGGCAGTTCGTCAGGGTGGGAAGTTGAGGCAGCAGAGCTTGAGACAGCTGATCCCGTCATATCCATAGTCAGGAAGCGGAGTGATGTGTGTTTGCTAAGCAGGCCTTTTACCAACTGAAAAATTGCTCTGGTTCCTAGGCCTGTATTTTTATACGTGGCTGTATTTTCTTTTAAAAAGTGATATATTCCTTCTGCCAGGTGTGGTGAC
>NW_008412068.1:0-273 GCF_000622305.1 Nannospalax galili | reverse complement strand
CAATATAATGGCACATGGGGCCATAATGTTGGCACATTGGAGCATTTTGATTTAACATTGGAGCATTGTATTGCCACATGAGAGCATTGTGATGTCACATTGTTTGATTGTGAGGGAAATTGGGCACTATGTTTGCATACTGAGCATGGTGATGAAAAAATGGACCATTTTAATGACACAATGGCGAAGTGTGATGGCACAATGGGCATTGTGATGGCATAGTTGAACATCATGAAGTCATATTGTAACATTGTGATGGGCACATTGTTGCAA
>NW_008412067.1:0-273 GCF_000622305.1 Nannospalax galili | reverse complement strand
CAGACCAGGGCCACTCAGCCACTCAGACCTGTTGCACCTTGTCCCAGCCCTTCTTCCTCTATTTCAACCCAAAGCTTGTGTCAGCATCCCAAAGACTGACTTGGGGTGGTGGTGGGGGATCACTGGACTCTTTTATCTGTTCCTCTTCCCAGTGTGGCCACATTGAATAAATCGCTCCTTTTTACCATTACTTTGTCCTAGCTTGTTGGGGCTACCAGAGCCCAAGCTTTTATTTATTTATTTATTTATTTATTTATTTATTTATTTATTTAT
>NW_008412066.1:0-273 GCF_000622305.1 Nannospalax galili | reverse complement strand
GGGGGGGGGGGGGGGGAGGAAAAAAGGGAAGGAGAGAAAGCATCTTTTGTCTTAATCAAAGCTATGGGGGAAAAAGGTTAACCACCATGGAATGTGCATGCAGAAGGCAGTCAGGGCAGTGGAAGTAAAATCAAAGTAGAGCCGGGTGTGGGGCTCCTGCCTGTAATCCCAGGGCTCAAGAGGCGGAGGCAGAAATGCGCTTTTTGAAGCCAGCCTGAACTGCACAGTGAATTCTAGAGCAGCTACAGAGAACCTGTCTCAAAAAGTAAAACA
>NW_008412065.1:0-273 GCF_000622305.1 Nannospalax galili | reverse complement strand
ACACACACGTGTACACACGTGTACACACAGACACACTTGTACACACACAGACACACACATGTGCACACACACAGACACATCCATGTGTACACACAGACACCCACGTGTACACACACACGTGTACACACATGTGTACACACACGTGTACACACAGACACACACATGTACACACAGAGACACACACGTGTACACACACATGTGTACACACATACACACACACCACATCATCCTTATCCACTCTACTCAGCTGTCATTTGTAGTAATTACCCCTGT
>NW_008412064.1:0-273 GCF_000622305.1 Nannospalax galili | reverse complement strand
CATGCATGTTCCATTGATGCATGTTCCATTTCATGCATGTCTGCTTTCATGAATGCCTGGCTTCATGTATGTCTATCTTCACGCATGCCTTCATGCATATCCACCTTCATGCATGTCCACGTTCATGCATGCTCTGCTTCATGAATATCTGCCTTCATGCATGTCCCATTTCATGCATGTCTGACTTAATAGCTGCCCGTTTCCATGCATGTGCTGCTTCATACATGTCTAGCACCATGCATGTCTGGCCTTGTGCATGTCCAGCATCATGTA
>NW_008412063.1:0-273 GCF_000622305.1 Nannospalax galili | reverse complement strand
TACTTGAGTTCTTTGGATTCAACTTAATTTTAAAAAATTGTTTCAAGCTTCGTTTTATATATTGTGTGTGTATATATATGGAGGTCACAGGGCAACTTTGTGGAGTAGGCTCTCTCCCACCTTTATGTGGGTCCTGGGGATCGAACTCATGATATGAGGCTTATGTAGCAAATGCTTTACGCTTTCATCAGCTTCCAACACAAACTTAGTGTTTTGCCAAAGTAAATCATCCCTTTCCAAATGGAAGAAACAGCTCAGAAGCCAGGCTTCTGT
>NW_008412062.1:0-273 GCF_000622305.1 Nannospalax galili | reverse complement strand
GGTCCATCCTTAATCGCTGAGTATGACTGTGGAGCAACTAGTATCTACTAATTTTTGCTGTGCTTCTGCACCAGTCTCTGACATCAGGTTCTCCCATTATGGTATAGTCCTGGGGATGGAACTCCAGTTGTCAGAGTTGGTGGCATGTGCGTTTGCCTGCTGAACCATCTTGCTCACAAAACTTTGTCAAAGTCTTACTAATATAGTTTAATTTTTGATTCCTTTATTTTTATTTTATGCATATGAGTGTTATGCCTGCATCTGTGTAAGTGC
>NW_008412061.1:0-273 GCF_000622305.1 Nannospalax galili | reverse complement strand
TCACCTACATGGTAATGGAGCTTGCTTCAGAGGGAGAGCTGAGGAGGCACATCCTCAAATGGGGCTCTCCACCAGACCAGGAGACCCAAAGGCAGTTTAGCCACTACGTGAGTGCAGTACTGCCTTAGCAACAGCACTGTGCACAGGGATAGAAAGTCCAAAACATCTTGGTCGATAGCAAGGGAAATGCCAAGTTGAGCAATTTAGGCCTGGCAGTTAAACTCCAACCCAGGGAGAAGATAGTGGATTTTCATGGCACCCTGCCGTACTGTG
>NW_008412060.1:0-273 GCF_000622305.1 Nannospalax galili | reverse complement strand
ACTTCCTTGTAGACACTCGAATAAAATAAAATGGTTCCGTTGTAAATTGTTTTATTTATGGTGAAAGGAAGGAGTCATGTATTTCTATAAAAACACAAACAGAGGGCATGGAAGTTTCACAGGCAAGCTGGACACAAGTTATCAAGCTGAAGCATATTTAATTACAACGACAATTTAGTCATAGGTGTCAAAATATTCATAGTAAATGCGTACTAACACAGCCTTGCTTTCCCGTGCTTCCCAGATAAAAGAAATAAGATGGTGGTGATGGTG
>NW_008412059.1:0-272 GCF_000622305.1 Nannospalax galili | reverse complement strand
CATACAGGGCTCAGATATTCTTTAGACAATGCTGGTATAAAACCTCTCCCCCAGGGGGCTGGAGAGATAGCTTAGCGGTTGAGAGCACTCACTGCTCTTGCAGAGGGACCTGGGTTTGATTCCCAGAACCCACATGGCGGATACAAACCGTCCTTAATTCCAGTTCCAGGGGAACCCGAAGCCCTCTTCTGAGCTCTGCGGCACCACACGAAATGGGTGCGCTCACATACATGCAGGCAACACACACACACACACACACACACACACACACA
>NW_008412058.1:0-273 GCF_000622305.1 Nannospalax galili | reverse complement strand
ACAAGCACTCTACTAACTGAGCTACTTGCCCAACCCTACCAACACCACCACCATGCTGGGAACCACGCTCCCAACACCTGTATCCTTTCAGGACAAAACACATACCCTAAGTCAGTGTCTGACTCTAACAGCAATTATTCCCATCTCTCCATCTGCCAATAGGTCCTGAGCTGAATTTGTTACCCAGTGTATGGTTGATAAGGATTTCTTGAATTAGTTGGATAAGAGACTTCTTGTCCCCAAGAAGGACACAGTCCTTCCTCTATGTCTCAG
>NW_008412057.1:0-273 GCF_000622305.1 Nannospalax galili | reverse complement strand
TCCCAGGTATATATACTGCTTGAGACTCTTGTGCATATCCCCAAGTGTGAATGGGAAATTCCCCTGATAAGCTGCAGTCCTGCCTCCTTCCCAGCCCTGCAGAAGGAGTCAAGCCCATAAAGGGGCGGGGCTACGGAGCTATAAGTCAGGAAAACCATGAAGCTGCTCTCTCACAATTTTGTATGGCTGTTGGGAAGTCACTGGACTTATGTTTTGGTGTGAACTTTCAAGCACAGCAGTGAAAGTCACCATTTTTGGAATAGAGCACAGCAA
>NW_008412056.1:0-273 GCF_000622305.1 Nannospalax galili | reverse complement strand
TGTATCTTTGATTGACATCTCCTTTTGACAGCATGCTTTCCATATTTTTTTTTCTTTCTCAACAAACTCGTCAGCTCAAGCTTATCTCCATTTTTTTTTCTTTCTTACTCACATTATGGCTTTGCCTGTATATTTACTGCTCTTGCATAATACTTAGGCCAAGTTTCCACTCTTTTAACATGGCATCTTATTTAACTAGTGCTTATTAAGTACTCAACATGGGGTTGAATTTGTAAAATGACTATGCCTTGTCATAACTCATAATATTCACTC
>NW_008412055.1:0-273 GCF_000622305.1 Nannospalax galili | reverse complement strand
GAGCCAAAGACAACCTCATGCACCCTGTAAATGAGAGTTAAGTCAAAAGAGTCTCCGAAGACCAGCCAACTTTAAAGGAGGGCCACTCAATGGAACAGAAGGTCCTCAGCTGCTGGGTTTGACATGTAGTCCAAACATCGTGGAAGCTGCCTTCTGGAAATCTGAAAAATGGTCAGCGACTAGGTCAAGAGGCATAGAGGAAACCTGTTGATCCATCTTGGGAAAGGTCTAAAGGAAGAATAGGAGGAGAGAAGGTATTAAGGCAAACAGGAA
>NW_008412054.1:0-273 GCF_000622305.1 Nannospalax galili | reverse complement strand
GGTCGTCGTCGAGGAAGCAGCAGAGCTCGCGCAGCTCCTGGTTGTCGTCCTGCAGCCGCTGGTTCACGTCCTTGAGGCCGCGGATCTCCAGCAGGTGCTGCTGCAGCCGGCGGTTCACGTCGCGCATCAGGCCGCCGTGCTCCAGCATGAGGCCCACCTTTTCGCCCTCGGCGCGCCGCAGCCGCCGCGCCAGCTCCTCCTTGCTCCAGCGCAGCAGCTCCTCATCCGGCACCTGGCTCAGCTCCTCCGACGCCGCCGCTACAGCCGCCGCCG
>NW_008412053.1:0-273 GCF_000622305.1 Nannospalax galili | reverse complement strand
TAATGATGGTGGTGATGGTGATAATGGTGGTGATGGTGGTGATGGTGATGATGGTGGTGGTGATGATGGTGAAGACAGGAGCTTGATAATATCGCTCTAAATAAATGTTACCTATTCCTGTGAGGAAATGACAAGCCTGTTGTCAGGAACAGTGCAGTACTCCATATCAAGTCATTAAAGGCTGCAGCCTGGACTATTACATAGTCATGAAAATGACTAACTCAAGTCCATTTCATTTTAAGCATTTAGATCCCATAGAGAAATTATAAAAAA
>NW_008412052.1:0-273 GCF_000622305.1 Nannospalax galili | reverse complement strand
CCATGTCTCCGACCCCCTAAAATTTTTTTGTATGCCAGACTGGCCACACTCTCATACAGATTACCTGCCTCTGCCTCCCAGTGCTGTGTTTAAAGGTATGCACTAGATTTTTATACATTTGTTTATTTTGTATATGTGTGTGTGTGTGCAAGCATGCCACAGCGAGCATGTAGGAATTGATTCTTTTTACTGTGTGGACTCTGGGGATTGAACTTGTGCTGTCAGTCTTGGTGGCAAGTGCCCTTACCTGCTGAGCCATTTGCTGACTCTCAA
>NW_008412051.1:0-273 GCF_000622305.1 Nannospalax galili | reverse complement strand
GCCTGTGTACTGGAGCCTCTACCCACTCAGCTAACCAATCCTTATGGCTGAGTTTCTTTATTACATTTTTGTTCTTTGGAGACAGGGCCTCACCATGTAGCCTCAGCTGTCTGGAGTCACTGTGGAAACCACCTGAGGCTGGCCTCTATCTCACAGTAATCTGTCTTCCTTGGCCTCATGAGTACTGTAATTGAAGGCATGCACCACCATATCTGGCTTGTGTTTGATTTTTTAAAATATTTTATTTATTATTTTTATTTTATGTGTATGAGT
>NW_008412050.1:0-273 GCF_000622305.1 Nannospalax galili | reverse complement strand
TCCCTCAAAATGTGTGGCTGAGAAGGTCTTGGGTCTAAGACCCTAGGGGTTAACTTACTACTGTTGCTTAGCTAAATTAATAAAGCTCCAAACTGCCTCCCAAATATTTATATTCATACCCACAGGAAAGTTCCACTCTCAGCCTAAATAAGAGAAGCTTCTCTTTGCAGTGAACTACAGTGAACCTAGAGACTCATGGCTGCTCAAGATGCTGAGAATAAGTGAGGACATTTCAGTGATCATCCCTAAGCAGGACATTTGCATCACCTCTCT
>NW_008412049.1:0-273 GCF_000622305.1 Nannospalax galili | reverse complement strand
TTGTGGTGTCACATTGGAGCATAGTGATGATACATTGGTGCATTGTTATGGAGCACTGAGCACTGTGACGACACATTCAACATTGTGATGGCACATTGAAGCATTGCAATGGCACACTGATGAATCCTGATGACACACTGAAGCAGTGTGATGGCACACTGAGCACTCTGATACACTTTAGGGCAATTTGATGGCACACTGAGCAGTGTGATGTCTCGTCAGAGCATTGTGAAGACACATTGGAGAATTGTGATGTCATATTGGAGCATTTGA
>NW_008412048.1:0-273 GCF_000622305.1 Nannospalax galili | reverse complement strand
CTGTTCTTTTTGTATAAAGGCCTTATTTTCCTCCCAGATATCTTTATACTTGGGTGGTACCCTTTACAAATCACCTTATCGTAGCTCAGTGACAGCAAAACAACCTTCGAGATTGTTTAAATGATTCTCCCATTTTAGCTGCATAATAGAAGAAAGGAGTCAGAAAACAAAGCGGTCCTTTCATGTTCCCTATATGCTGCTCTCTCTGCTAATCACCCCATAGCCACTTCGCACTTGCTCAGTTGCACAAGAATGTATTGAAAGCTGCAGGAG
>NW_008412047.1:0-273 GCF_000622305.1 Nannospalax galili | reverse complement strand
GTGTTGGGGGAACCTGGTGCTCCTGCATGCTTGACTCTTCCAGACTTCATCTTTAACTGTGCTCTTCTCACTCCAGACTTGATTCCCTTCAGCTCAGCCTTAGGCTACATCATCAAGGGATACCAAGAGAGCTGTCAGGAGAGAAAGAGTCAGGGAAGCCCTAAGTGAAGGCCATGATTCCAATTTTCAGGGATCAATGCCAGAACCACGTCTCTAGTAACGAAATGTTTCTGGTCAGAATGGGCTGTGGCTCCACAGTACTGTTTACCCATC
>NW_008412046.1:0-273 GCF_000622305.1 Nannospalax galili | reverse complement strand
GAGTTCACACTTTCAGGATCCTCGGGGTCATTTGAACGGCTCACTCAACAATCTCACTTTCCACCATAGCAACAAAATTCCCGAGAAAACAACTTAAGGAGAAGTGGTTGGCTGGCACCTTCCCGCTGGGCCTGGGGCAAGGCAGAGCATCATGGAGGACAGCAGTGGCTGATGGAGCGGCTCACCTCAAGGCAGCCAGGGGGCAGAGAGAGCAGAGAGTGAGACTTTGCTGAGGGTTTTCTCCTCTCCATCCTGTGTCTAGACCCCCCCCCC
>NW_008412045.1:0-273 GCF_000622305.1 Nannospalax galili | reverse complement strand
AAATTATTCTACGAGATCAAGAAATACACAAATCAGGATGGAGACAGGTTCAGCAGTTAAAGGCCCTGGCTGCTCTTGCAGAAAAACCAGGTTCAGTTCCCATCACCCACATGACAGCTCACAACTGTCCTTAACTCCAGTTCTAGGAGATCTGACATCTTCTTCTGATCTCTGGTGGCACCAAGCACACACGTGTTGCACATACACACATGCAGGCAAAACACACATAAAATAAAAAATAATGAAAGTAAATCTTAATTTGGGGGGGTATTT
>NW_008412044.1:0-273 GCF_000622305.1 Nannospalax galili | reverse complement strand
AACGTCAAAGAGAGCAGGTGACATGACCATGTGCATGTCAGAGGTGGCAGGCGACACGACCATCTGCATGTCAGAGGGGCAGGTGACACAACGATCTGCACATCAGAGGGGGAAAGTGACAACAATCTGCACATCAGAGGGGGTACATGACATGACCATGTGCACGTCAGAAGGTGCAGGTGACATGACCATGTGCACGACAGGGAGGGTGGGTGACACGACCATGTGCACGTAATGGGGGGCAGGTGACACGACCATCTGCACGTCAGAGGG
>NW_008412043.1:0-273 GCF_000622305.1 Nannospalax galili | reverse complement strand
TAAGAGCAGCTTTCTCAAGCCATGCAGAGGTCCCTTCAAACTCTTTCTTGTAATTATATCATTATTGGTTATAAGATAGTAGGCTTCCATATGTTTTTTCACATACCCTCTTCATTTTGATGAACCCTCCCTCCAACCTCTTGTTTCCTGTATCATCCCTCCTGTATCACTCTGTGCATAAACCTTTCCACTCCAGTGTTCTCCTTCTGTACTTTCACATGTTCTACTACCCTCCTCCCTTAAGGGAGTCCCCCTTCCAATGAGATCAACATA
>NW_008412042.1:0-273 GCF_000622305.1 Nannospalax galili | reverse complement strand
TTCTCATCAGGACACTCTTCCTGTAGTACTGGAACTCTCTACTTGCTGCCCTCCCCCTTTCAGCTACCCCCCATCCCTGTAACATGCCAACCCTTCCACCAGCAGCTCCCTTCACTGCAGTCCCTGCCCTCTTCCCTTCCTCCTCTTTCCCTGTACCTTGATAACTACCCTAACCCTGTCACATGGCACATCCTGTGTCCCTGTGATCCCATAGCTGCAGCCGACTCTATACTAAACTAGACCTTGTGGACTGACCTCAGCTTTTTCTTATTT
>NW_008412041.1:0-273 GCF_000622305.1 Nannospalax galili | reverse complement strand
CCTTGACAATGATTATGATTGTTCCTTTAAATTCCGTATCCTGGGTTATTTTTGGGGGGTTCTCTCCTTGTAGAATTCTTCTACAGGACTGGTGGTGTTCGGTGGGGATGTAGTGTTCTGGCTTTCCATTTATTGCGATGTGAATTTCTTTGGTGCTTGAGATTCTGATGAGAAAATTAAGTTGACATTTGCTTCTGTTTGTATTATTGGTGTGCCTTGGTTCTTTCCTTATTGGTTGTGTAAAGCTGGTTGGTCCAGGTTTCAGGTGCTCTC
>NW_008412040.1:0-273 GCF_000622305.1 Nannospalax galili | reverse complement strand
TGGATTTAATTAAGAAATAAAACTATAAAACAAAAATATCTGAACAAAGACCAGACTAACCAGATTGAGTTTATCTCTGAGAATCTAAAACATTTCTGCCATTTTAATAAAAATGCTTAGAATATATTGGTTCTAGATCCAAGAAGACCCACTAAGCTCTAAAGATACTGAGGGGAAAAGGGTAAAAATATACTTAATTTGAAGAAAATTCTTAAAAATCTTTCATGAATAAATAGCAAACCTGTGGAGTTGGAAGGGATCTAATGTCATCAG
>NW_008412039.1:0-273 GCF_000622305.1 Nannospalax galili | reverse complement strand
TGATGAGTGGTGTACTGTATACTTGTCTGTAATTAGGAGGGCCCATATTAGCATATGGTTAAAATTTCAGTTGTCTAGAGATATAGTAGAGACAGAGTTTTCTCTAGGATCTACAGCATCTCCAGTCATGCATATTTGACTATAATTACAGTGCCACCCATGAGTTCACTACAATTGAGAGGGCTTTCAGTCCAATTAGCCATTGATTACCCCCTAGATAATAGTGCCACCACTGCACCAATAGAGGTAGTTTGCTGTGCCAGTCATTATGTT
>NW_008412038.1:0-273 GCF_000622305.1 Nannospalax galili | reverse complement strand
CATTCTCAGCACTTGTAAGGGTGCCACATCAAGGGAGGTTCTAATGGACTCATTGCCACATTCCTTTTCATAAAATGGAGAGCCTCACAGCGCAAGTGTCCTGAAAGTACGGAGCTGACTCTGGATGCATAGACATATATGGAGGAGAATAGAAGGGCCACACGACCCTGTCAAACATCCTCTTTTCTGGGAAGGATCTTCAGTCCCAGAATTTCAAAAAGCTTGTGGCTTTCAAACAGAAACAGTTCTCTCCACCTAAGCTTTAGATTTTTT
>NW_008412037.1:0-273 GCF_000622305.1 Nannospalax galili | reverse complement strand
TTATGAAACATTGGGGCATTGTGAGGGCACGTTGAGCATTGTGATAGCACATTGAGCATGGGTATGACACAATGGAGCATTATGATGACACACTGGTGCATTGTTATGGCACACTGGGCATTGTGGTGACCCACGAAACATTGTAATAGCACATTGGAGCATTGTGATGACAAATTGGGCCATTGTGATGTCAGAATGAGCATTGTGATGACTTATGGGGCCCTGTGAATGGACATTGAGTACTGTAATAGCACATTGAGGATGGTGCTGACT
>NW_008412036.1:0-273 GCF_000622305.1 Nannospalax galili | reverse complement strand
TTATCTAAAGGAATATTGACAACTGATTGCTGCTAGATGAGGAATAGCCGACCTTCGTAAAACAAAAACCGTTGGATAGGGTGACTAGATTCACCAGATGGACAAACAATGGGCAACAGATGGGGGTGCGGACAACACAGGGTCAGTAGCAGGCATGAGAGAGCATAAGTGCTGTAGTGGGGTAAGGGAGGCAATGGAGGGTGCAAAATGGTAAGTGGGGTATAGATGAATAAGATGGTTTGGGATGTTCTGTGTGATATACAAACACAAAAA
>NW_008412035.1:0-273 GCF_000622305.1 Nannospalax galili | reverse complement strand
CATAAATAGGCTGAAAGAATTAATGTCCACAAAACCACCCCTTCAGAGAGTGCTTGAAGCAATACAAAGAGCTGAAGAATGGAAAGACTATACTGAGGGGTTATAGAAAGAAAGTTAATGAAGGTACAACTGTGGAAATGCACAGCTACATCAAGAACGTGAAAAGAAATAAAACGACAGGGATCAATACACATCTTTCATTAATAACTTTAAAAATCAATAGACTGAACTCCCCAGTCAAAAGACACAGACTAGTTGAATGGATTCAGAAAC
>NW_008412034.1:0-273 GCF_000622305.1 Nannospalax galili | reverse complement strand
AAAAACTATGTTCAGTGGTGAAACTCTGCCTCCCTTCTCCTTTGATATTATTTGAACTTTGATGCTTAGGGCAAAGCTAGAAGTCAGAATGGTGGAAAGGAAGTTAGCTGCCTAGAGGGTTTGGGACCTCAGTGGCACGGAAGATGCTGGAACTGGAGTAACGAAGAAAACGAGGGCAGCCTGGGCTATGGAACGCCATGGAGAAAAACACTCCACTCATTCACTCAACAGTACTCCTTCTGTATCAGGTACAGTGATGTGTGCCCTCAAACC
>NW_008412033.1:0-273 GCF_000622305.1 Nannospalax galili | reverse complement strand
AAGTCAAAAAGCCAGGCATTGTCACATAGCTGAGGTTGGAGATGAGAGATCCAGAGATCACTGGCCAGCGAAGCAAGGCAATCAGTGAGTGCTGGGTTCAGTGAGAGACTTCTTAGGGTGAAATGGAAGAGACCTGATGTTGACATCTGGCTTCGATACACACATACACACACACACACACACAATACATGTCACACATGCATACACAGTTCACATACACAATGAAACAAAACAAGATAATGAAATAAAGGTATATTTGTTTGTAGTTCACTA
>NW_008412032.1:0-273 GCF_000622305.1 Nannospalax galili | reverse complement strand
AAGTCATCAGTATATTTCTTTAAGAGTTCAAGGGATTACATGTCCCAGACACTAAGCTTAAGTGTATATAAAACGTTATTTACACAATTATTTTTCATTGTTGATTTTGTTCCTAACCAGAATGTGCTGCTCAGGTGTAAGACTTCAAATCTTGGTCTCCAACAGTGTAGTACCCACCTGTAGCTAAGGGAGACAACCGGATTTTGTTCTAAAATGATGGATAAATTTGTTTTCTCCCCTATCTAGAAGCCATTGAGAGGGAACTGACACTGA
>NW_008412031.1:0-273 GCF_000622305.1 Nannospalax galili | reverse complement strand
CTTGCCCTTCTGGTGAATCTAGTCAGCGTATCTAGAGGTCTTTGTTTTAGGTGGGTCACCTGTTCCAAAAAGAGGAATTTTTCTGAACTGTTTTCCAAAATGTTTGGTGAATAGGGATAAAGGTCTCAGTACACACCATCTTATTAATATGTTAATTTGAAACACTTTCTCAACGGCTCAGGCAGTAATAATAATTTGTGGGTCACAGGGTCAAAGGATTTATTATTTGAGACCATAGAAAGCCACCAGGTGTATTCAGAGATATTTTTTTTT
>NW_008412030.1:0-273 GCF_000622305.1 Nannospalax galili | reverse complement strand
TCTATGTTTCCCCATTTCTCCCTTGATAATAACAGTCTCCTATTGTCCCACGTCTCTCAAACTCCTTCTTCCACTTTATATAGTTCCTTTTATAATCCTCTGTCCCCTTCCCATTTAAATACCCCCATTTTGCCCATTTCTGGAACATTCTTATTCTTTTATTATAATACTTATTACCAGATGTCTCTTGAGGAGTACTTGTTCCTCCAAGGGTCGGGCCTACTGCTGAGAATTGACTGCAGAGAGTTAGCTAAGGAGAGGGAACTGAGGAGA
>NW_008412029.1:0-273 GCF_000622305.1 Nannospalax galili | reverse complement strand
AATGCCCCAATGTGCCATAACAATGCCCCAATGTGCCATCACAATGCTGCAATATTTCATCAGATTACTCCATTTTGACATCACAATCCTCAGTGTACCATAATAGTTCAGAAATGTGTAATCACCATGCTCCCATGTGTAATCACAATGCTCAATGTACCATCACAATGCTGAATGTCCCCACACAAGGCCCTAATGTGTCATCAGAATGCTCAATGTGCTCTCACAATGCCCCAATGTGTCATCACAATGCTCCAATGTGACAACACAATG
>NW_008412028.1:0-273 GCF_000622305.1 Nannospalax galili | reverse complement strand
CTTTAATAATTAGAGAAATACAAATCAAAATTCCTTTAAGGGTATGCAGGTCTTTGGGGCATCTATGGGGTCCAAGACAGTTAGAAAATAGGGCTTTGTGAGTCCTGAACTGGGGCGAGTGGAAAGAGGAGGTTTGGAGTTGCTAGCTGGGCTCTCTAGGATTTGTGGGAGAGCTGGAAGATCTCTGGCAGGTGTGGGGACTCAGGTTTGCTTTGCTTAGTCGGGGGCCTGCTGGCTTCGGGGCAGAGGGCCTGATCGGTGACAGAGTCAAAC
>NW_008412027.1:0-273 GCF_000622305.1 Nannospalax galili | reverse complement strand
CAGGTGACACGACCATGTGCACGTCAGAGAGGGCAGGTGACACAACCATATTTATGGCAGAGAGGGCACGTGACATGACAACGTGCACGTCAAAGATGGCAGGTGAAAGGACCATGTGCACATCAGAAGGGGCTGGTGACATGACCATGTACACATCAGAGGAAGCAGCTGACACGATGATCTGCACGTCAGAGGGGACAGGTGACACGACCATCTGCACCTTAGAGGGAGCAGGAGACACGACCATCTTTATGGCAGAGAGGGCAGGTGAAA
>NW_008412026.1:0-273 GCF_000622305.1 Nannospalax galili | reverse complement strand
AAACCAAAACAAAACAAAATAAAAACCCAACAACAACAACAAAACTCAAGAATTTATGAGAACAAAGATGAATCAACTTTTCTTGAATACATTTATATGGCAAGCAGTGGGATGTTTTTACATAAGACCTCAGTATTTTTCAAGTGACAAAAAGGTTGGGAGAAAATGATTATTAACAAAAATACATGTAAATATGCCATATCTCATTTTAAAAAGTATGTACTCCTGCTGGGCATGGTGGCACACGCCTTTAATCTCAGCACTCGGGAGGCA
>NW_008412025.1:0-273 GCF_000622305.1 Nannospalax galili | reverse complement strand
TATTCTTTCATAAATGTTAGCTCCTACCCTGTCACGCATTTCTATCCAGGTCTCCCTCAGTACAAGTTCATCCACTGGAGTCTAGTCAGCCTACCTAGAATAATTTCCTTAAAGATCTCCTTTCCCTCAAAGACAGTAATCATTTGCCAAAAGTTTCTTGGGTAGGGTTGTTGCCTGCTGTCCATTTTTAGAGTTTAATGCTGGATTTTTGTCTGAATAGTCAGCATGGGTAATGTGCTTGCTTTCTTCAATGCTGCAAGTTCCTGTGGATAA
>NW_008412024.1:0-273 GCF_000622305.1 Nannospalax galili | reverse complement strand
TTCCCTAAGTGTTGATTCCCCCTAAAGGACTTGTCACATTCTTCACATCTGAAGGGTTTCTCTCAAGCATGAGTTCTGTAATGAATCTTAAGGTTTGAGGGTGTAGTAAAAGACTCCCACATTCTTTACATTTGTCCGGTTTCTCTCCAATATGAATACATTTATGACTTCTAACATGTGAGACCCGGGTAAAGGACTTGTCACATTCTCCATACCTGTAGAGTTTTCCTCCAGTGTGAATTCTGTAATGATTCTTAAGATTTGAGCTATCAG
>NW_008412023.1:0-273 GCF_000622305.1 Nannospalax galili | reverse complement strand
CCTTTTTATTAAAGAATTCATGTTAATACAAATAATATAACCAAAGTAATACAATAGAAATAATATAATCGATGACATACCAAAATAATATAAGCAAGATGATATAAATTTTATGGCCCAAATTCTATAACCAAAATATTATAACTGAAGTCATCAAAATTGCATAACTGATATAATCAAAATAATGTAACCAAATAATTTAACTGAAATAATGTAAAAATTTTTTTAACCAAATATAACCTAAATATTATAACTGAAATAGCAATCAAAATC
>NW_008412022.1:0-273 GCF_000622305.1 Nannospalax galili | reverse complement strand
TCATGTTGGAATAGGACACGTCTATGAAATTTCTGCCTTACAGAGCACAGGGATCATTGCAGAAGAGGAGGAGGAAAGATTGTAAGAGTCAGAGGGGGCGGAAACCACAGGGAAGCCAGCAGTAATTTTTTAAATGTTATTTTCCCCATTTCCTTTAGTTGGTTTACCCCCTCTGGACCAGGCATCCCTGGAGATCCCTGACTTCCCTCCATTCAAGTGCCGTTCCTTGATCAATCTTTCCACAATAGCACATTCGTAATAACAGTGGGTATA
>NW_008412021.1:0-273 GCF_000622305.1 Nannospalax galili | reverse complement strand
CATTGTGATGACACATTGGGGCATTGTGATGTCACATTTATCATGGTGATAACACACTGGAGCATTGTGATGACACATTGGTGCATTGTTATGTCACACTGAGAATTGTGATGTCACATTGTAGCATTGTGATTACACATAAGAGAACTTTGTTCACACATTGAGCATTGTAATGAAACACTGGGGCACTGTGATGGCATATTGGATCATTCTGATTATCATATGAAACATTGTAACAGCAAATTGGAGCATCGTGATGACACATTGGGGCAT
>NW_008412020.1:0-273 GCF_000622305.1 Nannospalax galili | reverse complement strand
CCTTAGCAACCACCATTCCATTCTGATCCTAGACTTTGCCCAGGTTAGATACCTATGCAGTGTGTGTCCTTGTGTGGCTGGCTTATTCCACTTAGCATGGCATCCTCAAAGTTAAAACATGTTGCTGCATGCTACTGACTTTCCATTTTTGAGGTTTGAATAATATTCCATCACACGTACTTGTGACGTTTTCTATCCATCTCTGTCGATGAATGTTTAGGCTGTTTCCTTTTCTTGACTGTAATGAACCTGGGAGTGCTAACATCTCTTTGA
>NW_008412019.1:0-273 GCF_000622305.1 Nannospalax galili | reverse complement strand
ATATCATACAGTGCCAACGGAGGTTAGAAGAGGGTGTTGGATCCTCTGGAACTGGAGTAACTTGCTGTTGTTAGCCACCATGTGGGTGCTGGAAATCGAACCTGTGTCCTCTGCAAGATCAGTCAGGGCTCTAAGCTGCTGAGCCTTCTCTCCAGCCCAAATGATAACTTTATTTGAAGCATAACTTGCATTTTTCATTTCATAGATATTATTTAACCTTAGTTGAAATTTGTTTCTGTTACTGTACGGTATTATTTAATGTTATGCAGTTTC
>NW_008412018.1:0-273 GCF_000622305.1 Nannospalax galili | reverse complement strand
ATTTGAGGGCACATTGAAACATTTTGATTTCATATTAGAGCATTGTTATGTACTATTGAACATTGTTGTGGTACATTGGGGCGTTGTGATGACACATGGAGGCATTGTGATGACACATTGATGCAATGCACTGTTATGGCACAGAGAGCATTGGGATGGCACATTTGAGCATTGTGATGACACACTGGAGGAGACTTTTGGCACGTTGAGCATTGTGATGACACACTGTGGCACTGTGTTGGCACACTAAGCACTGTGATGTCCCATTGGAGC
>NW_008412017.1:0-273 GCF_000622305.1 Nannospalax galili | reverse complement strand
ATATGCATGTATGAAATTCTCAATAAAGTTTTTGTAAAAGTTGGAAAAAAAAGTCTTCTAGCTTTTGGGAATACACAATAAAACATTGTTTTCTATAGTCACCCTGGATGGTAGCTTAGTACCCAGAGATCTGCCTGTTTCATGGGGCTTTTCCTCTGTTCTTCCTAGCCTCTGGTGGCTCTGAGCTTCCCAGCCTCTGGTAGCTCTCATGCTCTCAGCTTCTATGACATCAACTTCAGTATGTCCCACATATGCATAGGGTCATGTGGTACT
>NW_008412016.1:0-273 GCF_000622305.1 Nannospalax galili | reverse complement strand
AGTCATACATGACCATACTTACCTTTGAGTGGTACTTTCATCATGATGAAAGTCTCTATATTTCTCGTCACTGTGCTGGTTACTTTTAAATGCCAACGTACCATAACTTAGACTCATTTGAGACAGGAACTTCAACCTAGGAATTGTCTACATCAGGTTGGCTGGTGAGTATGTCTATGGGGGATTATCTTGATTGCTAATTGACATAGGAGGCCCCAACCAACTGTGGGTAGTACCATCCCTGGATGCATGGTCAAAGTCTGGGCTTGTGTG
>NW_008412015.1:0-273 GCF_000622305.1 Nannospalax galili | reverse complement strand
CTAACAATCGTCTGTAACTCCAGTTCCAGAGGAATCTGACGCCCTTTTCTGACTTCCTCGGTCATTGAACAACACAGGTACACTTACATACATGCAGACAATATACTCATACATACAAAAAAATAATAATAAATTAAAAACCCCTCTAAGTTCCTATTCACTAACTCAGCCTGGGCTATGAAACACAATGTAAATTAGAGGCCTCTCTTAGCCATTTTATGAAAGAATCTTAAAAGAATGAGAACAGATGCAGTATTTTTAAAGGAAAAATCA
>NW_008412014.1:0-273 GCF_000622305.1 Nannospalax galili | reverse complement strand
GTGACACGACCATCTGCACATCAGAGTTTGCAGTTGACACGACCATCAGCAAGTCAGAAGTTGCAGGTGACACGACCATCTGTACATCAGAGAGGGTAGCAGACATGACCCGCTGTACAGTTGCGAGGGCAGGTGACCTGACTATCTACTTGTCAGAGGGGGCAGGTGACCCAACCATCTGCACGTCAGAGTGGGCAGATAACATGACCATCTTTATGGAACAGAGCGCAGGTGACACCATCACCTGTTCGGCAGAGAGGGCAGGTGTTATCA
>NW_008412013.1:0-273 GCF_000622305.1 Nannospalax galili | reverse complement strand
TCTCCTGGAAATGGCATGACTGTCACACTCCTGAGCTCACAGCAGCTCTGGTTCCCTGCTGCAGAGTCAGCCGAAATTCCAGCAAGGGTGAGATAGAATACCTCCAGTCCCCGGCCCTACAGAGGAGCTGTTCACAACTGAGAGTTGCTGAGGGAGGAAGAGTCACTGTTTTTGAGATTGTGGTCACTAGTAGGATTCCCATGATCCAGAGGGTGGCCCCACACCGTGCACACACAGGCATTATTAACTGGACTTATGCATTGTACATATATA
>NW_008412012.1:0-273 GCF_000622305.1 Nannospalax galili | reverse complement strand
GGAGAGTGTGAATGAGAGTTGGCTCAGCAGTTAAGAGCACTGGCTGCTCCAAAAGACCTAGGTTTGGTTCCCAGCATCTACATGGTAGCTACCAGCTGACTATAACTCTACTTCCAAGATATCTATTGCTTTCTCTGGCCTCCACAGGAATAGCACAACATGGGTGCATTTACATGCATAGAGGCAAGACACTCATACTCTTAAAATAAAAATGAATAAAATTGTAAAAGATTCTTGAGATTGACCTTCCAATATGTCTATGCTGCAGGTAGA
>NW_008412011.1:0-273 GCF_000622305.1 Nannospalax galili | reverse complement strand
GGATTAAAAATATTGGTAAAATAAAAGTTAAATTGCAAAGATTTAGAGGGACTATAAGGAAACGAATAGAAAAATTCAAGAGAATTGGGGGGATAGTTGAAGGAGTTCCAGAGAAGAAAATGAGAAAAATCATGAGGGGGCAAAATTGAAAGAAACAATGACTACCAATTCTATGGTAGATTAAATATATGAATTTTCAGGTTAAGAACAAATGCCAACAGCTCAAAGCTTAGCCAAATCACAAAAATGCTGCGTATCTAGAAAGGAGAAAGC
>NW_008412010.1:0-273 GCF_000622305.1 Nannospalax galili | reverse complement strand
ACACACACACACACACAGATAAATGTTTAAAAAAAAACAAAACAACAAATGGGGGCTGGAGAGATGGCTTGGTGGTTAAAAGCACTTGCTTCCCTTGCAAAGGACCTGGATTTAGTTTGTAGCACCCACATGGTGGCTAACAACTGTCTGTTAACTCCAGTTCCAAGGGACCCAACACCTTCTGGTCTCTATGAGCATTATAAGCACAAGATGCTCTCTTTTCATTTTATTTTATTATTTTTATTTTATGTGTATGAGTGTATTGCCTGCATG
>NW_008412009.1:0-273 GCF_000622305.1 Nannospalax galili | reverse complement strand
TAACATTTTGATGGCACCAAAAAGCATTGTGATGGCACATGGGGCCATAGTGTTGGCACATGGGAGCACTGTGATGTCACATTGGAGAATTGTGAAGTCACATTGTAACGTTATGATAGCACACTATACCAATATATTGGCACATGGGGCAATAGCATTAGCGTATTGGAGCATTGTGATATCACAATGCAACAACGTGACGTCATATTATAACATTGTGAAGGAACCATGGAGCAGTGTGATGTCACATTGGGGGATTGTGTGTGGACAATT
>NW_008412008.1:0-273 GCF_000622305.1 Nannospalax galili | reverse complement strand
CTAGGCACCAATGGCCTTGGGATTCTATTGAATGTTACTAGGTGCCAATGGCCTTGGTGTTCCATCAAGTGTTACTAGGTGCAAAGGGCACTGGATTTCAATCAAATATTATTTAGTACCAAAGGTGCTGGGGTTCCTTTCAATGTTACTAGGTGCCAAGAGTTCTGGTGTTCAATCAACTGTTACTAGATGCCAAGGTCCTGCAATTCCATGAAATGTTACTAGGTGCTAAGGGTGCTGGAGTTCCATCAAATGTTACTAGGTGCCAAGGGC
>NW_008412007.1:0-274 GCF_000622305.1 Nannospalax galili | reverse complement strand
GGTACACCATTGGAAACTGGTTACTCTGGTCTCTGTTCATGTCTGTGTTTGTTTGTATGAATGATTTTATTACTGAATGAGTGATCAGGTGGTTGGACAAAGTGAGTTTGCTCTGGATAGCACCTGTCCAAAGGGTCCTATCTTTTGTCTTGTCTATTGTGAAATGAGTATGTTCTTGTTTGCTTCAACTGCTGCCCAGTGGCTTTCCCCTTTTCCTTCATCTTTGATTCTTGTTGAGGACCAGGCAGCCAATCTGCCCTTCAAGATTAGCAAG
>NW_008412006.1:0-273 GCF_000622305.1 Nannospalax galili | reverse complement strand
CAACCTATTTTCTGAGACATTATCTCTCACTGAACACAGAGTTCACTGATTTGGCTACTCAAGCTGGCCAGAGAGCTCCAGGAATCCTCCCATCTACACCTCCTCAGTTCTGGGATTACAGATGTGCAGCACACCACCACGCCTGGCATTTTATGTAGGTGTTTCTGATCCAAACTCAGGTCTTCATACTTTCACAGTAAGCACTCTACCAACTAAGCCTTCATCCAACCCTTTAACTTGATTTTTGTCCCCAATTTCCAGGCTCCTTCATGT
>NW_008412005.1:0-273 GCF_000622305.1 Nannospalax galili | reverse complement strand
AAAACAAAACAAACACATACTTTAGGGGCTAGAGAGATGGCTCAGGGGTTAAGAGCACTTGCTGCATTTGCAAAGGTCCCAGGTTCAGTTCCCAGCATCCATATGATGGCTCACAACCCTCAGTAACTCCGTGTCCAGGGAATTAACAAGCTCTTCTGCCTTTTGTGGGCACTGCATGCCCATAATGCACATATATACAAGCAGGAAAATACTCGCATACACAAAATAAAAATTTAAAAATCTTAAATTATATATAAATTATATATATAAATC
>NW_008412004.1:0-273 GCF_000622305.1 Nannospalax galili | reverse complement strand
ATCCTCAAGATAAAAGTGCTACCCCTGCCCCAATATACTTTGCTGTGCCAGCTGTTGTGACTATTGGGCTTTACAGCTGGATGTACCATCAGTTGATGTTCTCTCTTAGCAGCTTACATAGGGTTCTCCAAAACTGCGTGAGCTAGCCTTCAGGGAAGGGAATTCCAAGTCAGTTCTAGCTCCACTGCTCTATGTCCTGTGTCTGAAATATGTCCTATCTTCCACAATCATGTCTTACCTTCAAGTTCTGGGAGGAAATCATGGGCTCTGGCA
>NW_008412003.1:0-273 GCF_000622305.1 Nannospalax galili | reverse complement strand
TTTTTCTGTTTTCTTTCAGACTACAATGGCTTCTGCTTGCTACATCCTGTTTCTCCTGATTTGTCCTATTTGGTCACAGACGGTGATGCAGTGGGAATTCCAGATTAAAGGGGGACGCTCTGATGACAACATTCAAACCATTGGCACTGCCCGCTGTCCAGTGAAAGGCTGTCAAACAACCATCATAATTTCAATCACTCCGTCTATTTTATCCTCCAAAAAGAGACCTTATGTATGTTTCACTTATGATAATAGAGGCAGTTGTCTCACAGA
>NW_008412002.1:0-273 GCF_000622305.1 Nannospalax galili | reverse complement strand
AGGCAATACACTCTTACACATAAAATAAAAATAATAAATAAAATATTTTTTAAGTTAAGGGATTAAAATTAATTTTGCCTTAATGCTATTAAGCATTATTAAAAAAGGATACATTTCTTTAGAAAACTTCTGTAACTATATAGAATGGCAAACTGTCATGATTCAAGGACTACGCTACCAAAAATAATGAAAGTTAAAATAAATCCTCCACCGGGCTTGGTGGCACACTCGGGAGGCAGAGGCAGGCAGATCTCTGTGAGTTCAAGGCCAGCC
>NW_008412001.1:0-273 GCF_000622305.1 Nannospalax galili | reverse complement strand
GGGAGATCTTGTCTCAAAAAAAGAAAAACAGGCCCACAAGATGACGTGGTGGATAAAAACAGGAAGTCTGAAGACTGAGCTCAGTCCCCAGGACCCACATTACAGAAGAGAACAGATTCCTCAAGCTGTCCTCTGACAGCCAGACCAGCACTGTAGAACATCCCCAACACACACATGCACACGCAAAAAAATTAATTAATTAAAGTGCAATATTAAAAAAAGCAAGGGGCTAGAGAGATGGCTCAGCAGTTAAGAGCACTGGCTGCTCTTGCA
>NW_008412000.1:0-273 GCF_000622305.1 Nannospalax galili | reverse complement strand
GAAACTTCTCTGTGATAGTTGAGAGATGCATTCAACCTATGTGTAGAGATTGCATTGAAGATGTATCACTTAGGGTTAAGTGACTGACAGACACTTATTCTCTGTGTTTGACCAGTTCTGGAATTCTGTGATAGTCTCCATGTGCTGTAAATTTCTTTGATGAGGGTAAAAGGTCCATTTGTCCCAGCTAGTCTGGTGCTCTCTGATCAAAAAAGAAGCTTCTTTGCTGGGTGATGACAGTACAATTGTCTGTAAATAGAAGGATGCATATTT
>NW_008411999.1:0-273 GCF_000622305.1 Nannospalax galili | reverse complement strand
TTTTTTTGATTAATTTTTATTTTATGTGTACTATTGTTTTGCAGGTATGTAAATTTCTGTTTAATGCAATGCCTATGAAGGCCAGAAGAGGGCATGGGAATCCCCTGGAACTGGATTTACAGGTGGTTGTGAGCTGCCATTTGGGTGCTGGGAACACAATTTGGGTCATGTGCAAAAGAAGACGGTGCTCTTCATCTCTGAGCTATCTCTCCAACCCTTTCTTTTAAACAATATTTTATTATTTTTATTTTATGTGTATGAGTGTATTGCCTG
>NW_008411998.1:0-273 GCF_000622305.1 Nannospalax galili | reverse complement strand
TGCTGCCCATTTACCCAGTTCTATGCCAGCTTTTTGTCTGACTGAGTTTGCATGGATGGGTCTTGTGCATGGTGACACCATTGCTGTAAGTTCATATGAGCAAGTGGATATGGAAGATTCTGTTTCCTTATGTTCATGCACCAACCCTGCTCTTCCACAATGGTCCCTGGACCGTGGGTGGGTGAGGTTTAATATAGGAGGAGTCCTATCTGGGGACACGGTCTCTGCAGTCTCTTATTCTCTACACCTTGGCCAGTTGTGGCCTTCTGTGTG
>NW_008411997.1:0-273 GCF_000622305.1 Nannospalax galili | reverse complement strand
TGCATAGTAGGTTTGTTACAGACCACTTTCATTTTCTCCTTGGACTTCTGTGGGCCCTGTGAGATAGACCATTTCTTCTGTGACCTCCTCCCTATCCTTGCACTTGCCTGTGGGGATACATACAAGAATGAGGCTGTGATTTTTGTGGCTGCTGTCCTCTGCATTTCCAGTCCATTTTTACTGATCATTGCTTCCTATGGCAGAATTCTAGCTGCAGTGCTGGTCATGCACTCCCCTGAGGGCCGCCATAAAGCCCTCTCCACATGTTCCTCC
>NW_008411996.1:0-273 GCF_000622305.1 Nannospalax galili | reverse complement strand
AGACTGTGTTGCTGGAAAGCAAATAAGGCAAAGCGAGGACATGAAGGGAACACAGGAACGGATATTTTAAGCAATGCGAAAGAATCTACCTTTTCAGGTATACATCGATATGCCTAAGTTTATATGCGGTAGAGAAAATTTCGTGGGCTATGTCTCTCTCCTTCCATGAGGTACGTTCCAGGATTCAAACTCGGGTCACCAGTCCTGGTGGAAGGCACTTTGGTCAACCGAGTCATCTCAAAGGCCCAAGTGAAATAAATCTTATAATTAAAT
>NW_008411995.1:0-273 GCF_000622305.1 Nannospalax galili | reverse complement strand
CGTATCTCTCCTGCCTCTAGAACCAGCACCCTGTGAATGACACTGCCAAGTTTGGCTACCAGCATGTGATGGAACCTGACCCTTTTCCATATTATCAGAAGCTGCTTTTGTATATGATACTTTTCTCAGAACAAAAATCTCTTTACACATTTTCCTTTCACAAATTGGAAGCTTAGCTGGGTGCTGTGCTCTTTCCATTGTTCACAAGCACATCTGGAAACCTCTTCCTAATGGGTCTAATATCCTTATCAAAGAGAATTTTTCCTCCCAGAT
>NW_008411994.1:0-273 GCF_000622305.1 Nannospalax galili | reverse complement strand
GGTCGAGCACTCAACGATGGAGTATTCTCATAACCGAGGCCTGTCAAAGGCTGAGAAGACTGAGTAAGAGGCCATTTGGACGGCCACCAATGTGCAGAAATTATGCTGGTGTCAGCTCCTGTATCTAACAGTCCCTGAAATCGCTTCCCTTCTATAACCAAGAACAACATGGGGCGGTCTTGTAGACCAAGAGACAGATAAGCATGTTGTCCTCCTAAAGAGCCAAAACTTCCCTCTCCTCTAATCATCCCGGTGCTGGAAAAAAACTGGTGA
>NW_008411993.1:0-273 GCF_000622305.1 Nannospalax galili | reverse complement strand
AATATTAGCCATGTTAGCCAATGTTTAATGGAAACATTAAATTTCCATTTAATTCTCAGAAATCAAAGTGTTCATGCTAATTTTAATGTATTGCATATTACAATTCCTTTCATGCATTCATGAACATGATCGTTATGGAATAATTTTATTAATTTTTATATGACATTAAAGTTAGAACTGAAGCAATTTTGTAAAATGTATGCATCTTGAGTAGTATATATGTTAATGATATCATGGCACTTATTTTTGAAAATATTCAGACACTGAACTTCC